>NC_050580.1:257919488-258006988 GCF_011100635.1 Trichosurus vulpecula | reverse complement strand
GTGCTATTTGTCTGTGCCCCCTTCTGGAACTTCTTTTCTGGGCATTTTTAATGATTCATTGGAGCTCTTTTCTTCCTTTCTTTATCTCCCTAAATCTCCCTTCCTCCAAATAAAAAGTAAAAAAAAGCCCTCACTTGTCACAAAACAAATCTTTGAAATGTTCACTTCCTCTGAAATTCTCCTTTGACAATTTTTATAGTGGTAATTACTTTCATTATACTTTCATATACTTTCATTCATTACTTTCATATACCATACAATCCCAGGCCTGGAGTCAGGATAATTTGAGTTCAAATCCAGCCTCACACTTTTACTGGCTGTATGATCTCAAGACAAGTTACTTAACCTCTCTTTGCCTCAGTTAATTCATTGGTAAAACAGGGATAATAATAGCATTTTCCTCCCGGGGTTGTTGTGAGGACCAAATTAGGTAGTAATTGTAAAGCATTTAGCACAGTGCCTGGCACATAGTAGGTGCTATATAAGTGTTATCTTCTATTATTATTATTATTAATATTATTCATTATGATCAATTCCCTCTATACTTTGGATAGGAGACTTTTATCAGAGAATTTGACAAAAAATTTTTCCTCAGTTAACTGTTTTCTTTTTAATTGCATTGGTTTTGTGCAGGAACTTTATAATTTGAAGCAATCAAGATTACCCACTCTGTCTCCTGTTATCACCTTTATTCTTGATTTGGTCAAGACCCTTGTCCCTGTCCACATGGTGTAAGACATTGATCTAAAATTAGTTTCTCTCAGTAATTTTTGCTGAATAATGAGGTTTTCTCTCAGCATCTGAGGGCCTCAGGTTTATCAAACACTATCCTATGGTGTTCAGTTGTTTCTGCTTTTCAGGGAGTCCAGTGATTCTTGTTATCTCTCTTCTATCCTGTTTTATAGGTCCATTATTTTTGGTAGTATATGCTTTACCTTTTTTTCCATTTTTTTCTGATCTTAGGCTTTGCTCAAATATTTCCCCGTTGCTTTTTACCTGAGAGCACTTTGCTTGCAACTCAGTGAAGTAGGTATTATTATCCCATTTTGCAGATGAAGGAAATGTGATTCAGAGAGATTGTGACTCACTTTCTGTTACACATTTGTGAACTGTGTGAGCCAAGACTCAATCTTTTGTCTTGAGTCTAGAGCTCTGTCCAATACGTTGTGCTTCCTTTCTATGTAATCCTTCTAGTTGAATGAAGACTAGATTGGGGTTCACATCTTCTGCACATACTGAGGGCATCCTGACAATTTCTTTGTTACTTTTGCACGATAATGAAAATCCTCTTACGCTTTTAGACCTTTATCTGAACCCTTCTGTCCAAGGAAAGCTTTTCCCCCAAAGCTTTCTATTCTCTTTGATTTAGGTAGGTGGGTATTGTTGTGGTTTGTCCTTTGTTTCCAAAGACAACCAATGACATCAAGGGGTGATGTCTTGACTTGTGTATGAATTGGTTTTAAGTGAGACAGAGTCTCACAAAGTCATCTATGATCGCTGGCAAAGAAGACCCTGAAGTCTCCCCAAACTGTGCCTGGAACAGATGCTTCAGTTCAGAGTAAGGTCCCATATGGAGTAATTGTTCCTTAGCAAAGCTGCCATCCATGAAGGGAGTCTTGTTAATCTAGGAATGTTGCCATTTGTAAGACAGTAAGGTACTTGAATTAGAATGAGACATGGGAAAGAGGAAGGGAAAGGAGGCCCAAGTTCCCCTTTTGGTCTGAGGGTATGGACATTCTTACTGGTTTTCTGAAGATGAGTAGTTAATGATGATGCTATTGGCAAAAGTAACGTACTTGGCATTTTTTTTTTGAACTGCAAGCTCAAGTATCTCAAATATTCACATGAATCAGCAGAAGATGCTAAAAGATGCTTTCAGGTTTGGGTCAATCTTAAAACATAAGGAATGTACAAGGTCTTTGTCATGTACTGACAGTGAAGAATGTGAAGATTACAACCCTCTTTATCTCTTTCCTTAGGACGGAGCTTTAAAGTTCTGTCTGGCATGGTTGAAAAGAGTAGATGTTATGGGTAGAGATTTGAGTTGGAATCTCACTTCTGCCATTTACCTTTGTGATCTTAATCAAGTTGCTTTGCATTTTTGCTGCCACAAAATGGAAATTTAGACTAGGGAAAGTTCCTTCTAACTTTAAAGTTGTAAGTGTCTTCTTGCTTTGGTTATTAGAGCCTTCTTTTGAACAAACAAACCTTTGTTAACCATCACCAGGTACATAGCTTATTAAGTAGTGGCCAGAGACAATTATGAAAACCCAACCTTTCAATATTTCCATGGATTGACATGTAAAGTACATTCAAATTCCAAAATATAAAGACAAACCAATACAATAATATAAAGGATGTCACACTGAAACGCTGTCCTTGGTTCATAACCTGACAGTTACTACTTGTGTGACTTTGGGTGTATTTGTTAGTCTGTTGTCTTCCATTCCCTTATCTATAAAATGAGGGGATTGGAATTGATTTCTAAAGTTCCTTCTAGCTTTAGATCTAGAATTCTATGAATAAGTCAAGGGAAAATGCCCATGGTGGTAGAGAACAGATTTGTGACTAACTAAAGTATACAACCACCTATCAAAGGCAGCAATCAGGCACCATGTATTCATTAAGTGCCTATTATGTGCTGGGCACTGTGCTGGGTCTTGGGGATATGAGTACAATGCAAAAAAGTTGCTATTAGCTCTGGGAAAAAAGTAGTGTTACTTTTTATTATCCTTTTAGAGAGAGATGATGCCATGGGGGCAGCTGGGTGGTGTAGTAGAGTTCTGGGCCTGGAGTCAGAAAGATTCATCTTCCTGAGTTTAATTCCAGCCTCAGACTCTTACTAGCTGTGTGACCCTGGACAAGTCATTTAATTCAGTTTGCCTCAATTTCCTCATCAGTAATAGGAGCTGGAAAAGGAAATATCAAACCATTCCAGTAGCTTTGCCAAGAAAACCCTAAATGGTATCATAGAGTTGGGGATGACTGAACAATGACTGAAAAACAGACATGTATCATAGTAGAAAGAGCACGGGGCCTGGGTGTGAGTCTTGGCTTTCCTATTTGAATCTGTGAGACTGAGCATATTAACTTAAATTCTAAGACTAATTTTCCTCATTTCTAAAATGGGAGTACGCTCCATGCTACCAAGTATCTGGGGTTGTTTAGAGGATCAAATCAGAAAACTTAAAGAGTTTTGAAATTACAAAGTGTTTAAAAAAGTGAAAGCTATCATTTAGAAGTTGAGAACATAGTCAAGTTTTTCCATCGCTGGCATGATCAACCCTTGAATTTATGTAAAGGTAAAAATCTCATTGCAGTGTTATATTTTCATGTCCAAACTAGTGTCTCATGGATTTATTATTTCTAGTTATAGCAGAGTTTATAAAACATGATCCTATCCAAGCTTTTTCTCTGGCTTCCATCCAACTAATAATACTTTCTATAACAAAAGAACTTGATTGAGTGCCATTTGCTTTGTAGTCTTGCAGGGGGAAGCTAATCTTTTTATGATTCTTTTGTCCACCATCAAGAAACAGTTTCTCTTTTATTGCCTTTCTTGGATGGAGATTCACCTTCTACTGTACCAATAAGCTAAAAGCCAAAGGAAAAAAACTCTCAAGTTCTAAGTTCTTTAAATCCACCCTACCCAAAACAAATAAAACAACTAAAAACAAACAAAGAAATCGCTTATTGACCCTGTTGACAAGATCCACCTGAGTTGTCTTTGAAAAAATTCACATTTATAATTAAGTTCAGTACATATAGACTTCTTTGAAAGATCCAGGATTTCCCTGGTATGGGTATGCCCATTACTGATAGCTTTTATGAGTTGCTGCATACTTAAAATTCTTGCAGCCCTCTCTGGACTTAGCTTCATTAGTCCTTAGACAAGAAATTCACAGGCCATCTTTATTTCACATTCATACTTTTCAGGCTTGCTAGGGGCAACCAGGTGGCACAGTGGATAGAACACTGGGCTTGGAGTCAGGAAGACTTATCGTCCTGACTTCAAATCTTGAACTCAAGACACTAACTAACTATGTGACCCTGAGCAAATCACTTAACCTTGTTTACCTCAGTTTCCTCATCTGTAAAATGAGCTGGAAAAGGGAATGGCAAAGCACTCCAGTATCTCTAGCAAGAAAACCCCTCGTGGGATCTGCTCTAATCCTTGAGGTCCCAATATTATTACCACACCATAATGAGATACCTCAGAAGGACTTCGTGAGAATTTGACTTATCCAAATTTATAAGGCTGGTGAGTAGCAGAGATAGAATCTCCCGGCTGTATATCCATTGCAAAGTCATTAGACGGAATCTTGGACTTTGATGTAGAAGGACGTCAGTTCAGATCCTGCCTCAGTTACTTATTAGCTCTGTGGGCTAGTTGACCTCTCTCACTTTCAGTTTCATCTTCTGTAAAGTGAAGATAATAGTAGGACCTACTTCTCAGGGTTGTAAGGATCAAAGAAGACAGTGTATGTCTGTGAAGTGCCCTGTAGACCTTAAGTTAAAAATTGTAATATATGTGTATGTGAACAAGATATACGTGTGTGTGTGTATTTTCATAGTAAAGAGTCGTGACTTCTTTTGTGTAAACACTCCTATTGATGGGGCAGCTAGGTGGGGTAGTAGATATTGCCAGGCCTGGAGTCAGGAAAACTCATCTTCTGAGTTCAAACCTGGTCTCAGACATTTGCTAGCTGTGTGACCCAGGACTTAGCCCTGTTTGCTTCAGTCTCCTCATCTGGAAAAGAATCTGGAAAAGGAAATATCAAACCCCTCTAGTATTTTTGACGAGAAAACCCCAAATGGGGTCACAAAGTGTCAGATGCGACTGAAACTTCTGAACAGCACTTCCAATTAATGCAGCTCGCAGTATCTCTACTCTTCAGCAGATGGTCTTCATGAGTAGCTTTATCCCCAGATTTGTTACCTTGGGGCTTCTTCAGTTCAGCTAGACTAGTTGTCAAATAATAGACACAATAGTCTTTACCAGGCTCACTTTTTTTTTTTTAGTAGCAGAGGATCATGGGTTTGGAAGTAGAAGGGATCTTTAAGGCTATCTCTTCCAACACTGATTTTACTGATGAGGAGCCTGAGGCCCATACAGGTAACCAAGCAACAGGCCAGGATTTGCATCCTAATCAAGCACTTTGTCTGCTATGACAGAAGACATTCTATACCGGCACAACCTTTAAGAATGTATTTGTTTTCATTTGTTTTATTCTCTCTACTCTCCCTGCCCCACCTCCACTTCCTAAGGGCAACAAGGTATTTTGGTAGATTCAGCCCTTGTCCTAGAATCCGGAAGACCAAAGTTCAAAGTTGGCCTCAATCACTTTCTAGCTGTATGACTCTGGGGAAGTCACTTAACCTTTCTTTGCCTCAGTTTCCCCAATTGCAAAAATGGGAATAATATTAGTAATCAGTAAAGGTGGGTAAATCTCCTCCCTTTCGGCAGTATATAGTTTGTCACACACTTCCTCCCATTAGAATGTAAGTTCATTGCAAGTAGGGATTGTTTCATCTTTGTGCTTGTATCTCTAGCACAGGGCCTGGCATATAGTCAATTACTTGTAAATCCTTCCTTGCTTGATGACTGTAATGTGCCATTACTGTAACTTTCTAAACCAGAAATGGGGTCAGTGCTCTTATGTGTATTTTCTTCTATTAGGATGTAACATGCCTTGTGGGTAGGTAATTGTCTTCTCTTTTATATTTGTATCCCCCCATGCCTGTCACATAATAAGTGCTTAATAAATGCTTTATCACTAATTAATTCCTCAGTGCCTGTTATTCCCGTTGCTACTTTTAATTTGCTTTTATGCTTTCTTGTCTCTTCCTGACTTTTGTCCGTATTTCTGAGTTTTTATGGAGAAACACTGAACTTTTATAGAGTATACTGTGCCATAGTGCTCCTTCCTTTCCATTGCCAACATCTAATCACTGCATATTCAGTATAAAACAGGTCAGCTTCTCTCCACTCTATTTATTTGTTTTTGGTTGTTTCTGGACTGCTTCTTTTTCAAAATTTGGTTTTGGTGACTCCATGGGAGAGAAGATAGAATGGACAGGGTGGCTGGAGAGAATAATACTTAAAATTGCAAAGCCATTCTAGAAACCTCAGGCTTTTGAAAATCTGGGTTTTAGATAGCTGAGGCTTAAATTTTATGTTTATTGTTTAAGACTATGGGCCAAGAGATAGTGTGAATAATTAACTGTGACTGAGAAACACAGACTGAATTAAGGATTTAGATTAAACGTGTGTGTGTGTGTGTGTGTATGTGTGTGTGTGTATGTGTGTGTGTATGTATGTGTGTGTGTGTGTGTGTGTGTGTGGAAAGGGAGACTGGAGAGGAGAAATTTAAAAGTCTGCCTAAAAATGTCACTGTTGTTCAGTTGTGACCCATTTGGAATTTTCTTGGCAAAGATACTGGAGTGGTCTGCCATTTCCTTCTTTAGGTAAACAGGGCTAAGTGACTTGCCCAGGGTCACAGAGACACAGGAAGCGTCTGAGTTCAGATTGGAACTCATGTCTCCCTGACTCTAGTCCCAGAACTCGAATCTACTGCATCACCCAGCTGACCCAAAACATTGCTCTACCATAATGGAACTTAGACTAGAATGGGGGATAAGGAACTCTCAATGCCAATACACAATGATACGTGGCAAGTGCCTCCGAGAGGTACAAAACAAAGTAGTTGGGTTGGGGGAGGAGGACGTTGCAGAGAAGATCAGCCAAGGCTTCACTGAAGGAAGGTAACATTTGAGAAGGGCTTTAAAGGATGGGTAGGAATGCATCAGCCAGAGGGGGAGGTGACTCACATGAAGAGGCAGAGTGTGTACCAAGGGATTTGTGGTAGAAGTGGCAGGATCTGACATTTGGATGTGGGAGTCAAGGGACAATAAAGTGCTGATGGGAAATAGCGTAATATTCCATTTAATTTCTCTGAAAATAATTTTTTTAGTTTAAACTCATCTAGAAAAGCCTACAGTTTAACATACCTAGGTAACAGTTGTTGTTTCTTCTGTTGTTTTGTTTTATTTTTACTGAAGACAGAATTCAAGCACCTTTCTACAGTTACGTTGTAAGAGGGAATTTTGAATTAAGTTCACACTGATGTGAGGGATTTTTGCAAGGTTTCCACCTATTTATAGCATCCTCCCTTCCCCGTCAACAACCATGAAATTGATGGCAAGGAAAAGGAAAGCTAACCCATTTATACTTTACTCCTTTAAGAGTTCTTCTTGGTATTTTGCTCTTTTAATCTTTGACAGAGACTATTCTCATATAATTAAGGGACTAAAAACAAATAAAAAAGGGTATATGCTTCATTATTGATTAATTCTAAAAGTATGTGACTGCCAAGGCTTCAAAGCAAGCAAGGACAAGGTAAATGGTTAACTTAATCTATAAGAACTGAAACCTTTGGACCTCGTAATTTCAAGCTGTTTGCAAAGACAAGTCTACCAAGCTATGAGCAAATGCCAAAGCGAAAGTGAAGCCGGCAGAAAACAGTTTAATCATCATTCTTGAAATGGTGAATTGTGCCTTCCTGAGTGCTTCCCCTTTCTACTCCAAGTTCTATAGTTTTAACTACTGGTATTATTCATTATTAGCAAAATCAGGATATGAAAATTTTTGAATGAAACTTAAGGGGAAAGAATGTTATGTGTTACTTTAATTGTCACCTTTCTAAAAATTCAATTTAAAAAAATTCTAAAATTTAAAAAAAAAATCATCCACATAGAAATGTGTTCCCCTAATATCTTCTCAGAGTTTGTAAACTTCCAGGAATGGGACCATACCTCCCATTTAAAAAAATGTTTTATAATATCTTGATTTCTCACACTATCTTGATTTCTCATCAAGTCACTAGCTTCCACTTGCTCCAGTCTAATTTTTAAGGTGGTATTTTCTTCAGTGGTCTTTTGGACCTCCTTATCCATTTGGCTAATTCTGCCTTTCAGGGCATTCTTCTCTTCATTAACTTTTTGGAGCTCTTTTGCCATTTGAGTTAGTCTATTTTTTAAGGCGTTATTTTCTTCAGTATTTTTTTGGGTCTCCTTTAGCAAGTCATTGACTTGTTTTTCATGGTTTTCTTGCATCACTCTCATTTCTCTTCCCAATTTTTCCTCTACTTCTCTTTACTTGCTTTTCCAGATCCTTTTTGAGCTCTTCCATGGCCTGAGACCAGTTCGTGTTTTTCTTGGAGGCTTTTGTTGTAGGCTCTTTGACTTTGTTGACTTCTTCTGGCTGTATGTTTTGGTCTTCTTTGTCACCAAAGAAAGATTCCAAAGTCTGAGTCTGAATCTGAGTCCATTTTCTCTGCCTGTTCATGTTCCCCGCCAAGTACTTGACCCTTGAGTTTTTTTGTAGAGTAGAGAGTACTTTGTCCCAAGCTTGAGGAGCTGCACTTTTGTTTTCAGAGCTATTTCTACACAGCAAGTCTGCTACACCAGTGCTCCTCCTCCCCCAAGAACTGCCAACCCAGACTGGACTCAGATCTTAAGCAGGCTCTGCACTCCTCCTCTGATCTGCCACTTAATTTCTCCCACCAGGTGGGCCTGGGACCCAAAGCAACTGCAGCTGTAGTCCTCAGAGCTGCACCACCTCTGCTGTCCTCTGCCCAAACCGTAAACTCCTTTCACTCTGTCCCTGCAGTTTTCCCCACTAACCTTCTCTGTTGCCTTTGGTGTTTGTGGGTTGAGAAGTCTGGTAACTGCCACAGCTTACTGATTCAGAACTCTAGGGCCTCTTCTGCCCGGCCCCTGGTCTGGTTGGTCTGGGCACAACCCACGCTGGGCTCTCCTCTGCTCCACTCCCAGCTCCGTGCAATAGGCCTTACTTAGTGACCATGCAGGCTGTCCTGGGCTGGAGCCCTGCTTCCCTCTGCTATTTTGTGGGTTCTGCTGTTCTAGAAATTGTTCATTTTTAATAGGTGTTTGGAGGGTCCTGGGGGAGAGCTTTAGGCAAGTCCCTGCTTTCTAGCCGCCATCTTGGCTCTGCCCCCGATTTAAAAAATGTAAATCAATAGAAGAATGTTTCTGTATGCATAATTTTGTTTTATAAAACTTTTTAAATTTAATTTAATTTAATTTTTTATTCTCAATTCAAACACCTCCCATATGAGCATTTCCATGTACCCAGCAGAACTGAGATGAGGATCATATGTGAAACCATGAGTGTTCATTTCATACAACTTCTTTCAAAGAAAGAATTATAATGAACTCTACAGACTACCTTCCTGCCTATCCTGCTTATCTTTGCTTCCTTCTGAACTTTTTATTATTTTATGTGGATTTTAAAAATGTTTCACTGGCCCTCTTTTTTTTTTTTTATCACCACTGTTAACCTTCCTGCCTCTCCCAAGCCACATTCCCCTACTAAAAACAGAGGGAAAATAAATCTTGTAACAGTTAAGCATGGTTAAGTAAAATAAATTCACATACATAATGATTATATTTAAATATATATGTACACGTGTGTATGCGTGTGTGTGTGTGTGCGCGTGTTATCTCTTTTTGTACCGTCAGTCCATCACCTCTCTGTCAGGAGGTAAAGTAACCTTACTTCATCAGAAGACTTCTAGAAGTGTATTTGGTCATTGCTCAATCAGAGTTCTTAGGTCTTTCAAAGTCATCTTTCTTTACAATCTTGTCGGCATTACATAAGTAGTTCTAATTTTATTCTGCTTGTTTTTGTAGCTAGCGTTTATGTAGCGTGTACTGTATGCCAGGCATTGTGCTAAGCACGTTACAGTCACTGTCGCATTTGATCTTCACAACAACCCTGGGAAGTGGGTGCTGTTATTGTCCCTGCTTTACAGATGAGGAAACTGAGGCAGACAGAAGTTAAGTGACTTACCCAGGCTTGCATAGCTAGTGAGTGTCTGAGGTAAAATTTGAACTCTGGACTTCTTGACCCCAGGCCCAGCCCTTTATCTTCTGTACCATCTAGCTGCCCCATTCTGAAATAGTCTGTTTGGAGAATTCTGTGGTGAAGTATTGTCTGTTACATTCATATAACACAATGTGTTTAGCCATTCACCACTTAATGGACACACCCCCTGAGATTCCAGTTATATGTTTTGATTTGTTTTTTTTTTTCTTTTTCCTTTTTTGTACCTCTTTCAGCATCAGGAAGTTTGTTTTGCTTACAGGGACTGTTATTCTCCATATTATCCTCCTGCTTGATCCCTCCTCTCCCTCTTTTTAATTGTTTCACTGTTTTATTTGTTTGTTTTATTTCTATACCAAATAGTTGGTGTTTGTGTGTACATGTCTCAGTGTGTACACATGCGTTTTTGTGCAACTTTGCTTTGTATGGTTGCATGGGAGTGAGGTTTATCTTATTCCTGACTCCTATTCCCCTTTCCTCCATGTTCATATATTCTTCTCATGTGCCTAAATAGTAAGTTTCATCCAGATTTCACCAGAATCACTACCCTCCTATGACCTCTATTTTTCTTATTTAGTTCCCGCAATACCCTTTGAAGATATTAAGGTTCTGAAGGGAAACTTATTTGGTTTTCCTCTATTAAAATGTTATCACTGCATCATTGTGTCTGCCCCTTCCAAATGTTCAAATAAATTTTTCTTTCTAAGTTTCTCTTGACTATTGTGTGTCTGTTTCAAAGTTCCTACTCAGCTTTGATCTTTTCATCAGAAATGCTTGAAAGTTTTCTATGCCATTAAAGGTCTGTTTTCCCCCAAAAGATTATATTCAGCTTTGCAAGGTAAATTATTCTTGTCTATAGGGAAAGAAGTCACTTACACAGATTGCTCTTGACAGATGCTCTTTTTCTTTGTGGACAGAGACTGTTTAACTTGTGTCTTTGAATCCCCAGCTGCTAGCATGATGCCTGACACATTTTTGTTGTTGTTCAGTCATTTCAGATGTGTCCAATTCTTCATGACCCTGTTTGGGGTTTTCTTGACAAAGATATTGGAGTAGTTTGCCATTTCCTTCTCCAGCTCATTTTATAGATCAGAAAGTGAGGCAGACAGGGCTAAGTGACTCGCCCAGGGTCACTTGTCTCTTGGGTGGGATTTGAACTCAGGTCTTCCTGAGATTCCAGATCTGGTATTCTATCCACAGTGCTACTTAGATACATACCCTGCCTGACACATAGTAGGTACTTAAATTCTTATTGATTGATTATAGTGGTACATGAGGAAAGGTAGAATTGAATGCAGCTATTAAATGGACTGTCCATTTGAGTTAAGAACACTGTCTTAGATCCTGCTTGATTCTTCTCCCAGTTAAAGCTTCATTATAATTACACAGTATCAATAAACATGTATTGCAAGACTTTGTACCAGCTGGGCTTTGAAGGAAGGCACTTAGACATGTTAGAAGTTCATTTTAGCCTTGAGACAGGAGAGGGCAGGATTGGAGAAAGTCTGTCAGTAAGTTATCCAGTTTGCCAATATATGTATGCCAATGTGTAGGGATGGGGGTGGTCTGGATATCATGGAATAAGTATAGGAAAGCAGGCTAGAGCCAGACTTTGGATGGCCTTGAATGCCAAGATCGATTGCCTCTACCAAAGCAAAAAGGGTTGGGACTATGACTCTGCATTCTACGTATTCCTGGTGGTACTTGTGTCATGTCTCCTATTTTTCTATCAAAGTTGACCTTGTTCATTTTAAACTGATTTCACCCAGATAAATCACTTGTGGACATCTGTTTTACTGTTGCTGTCTTTTTTAGGGAAGACAACTTTGTTAAGAAGTATGAAGGTGTTGAGTGCTACAGAGTCACTTTTCAGGGGATCTTTGGTGTAAGGGCAGGAAGTTTTCACCTGTCATTTCAGGTGACATTATCTCAGTTTGATAGTGCAGCATCGTGGGGTCATTTGGCAGTGTTAGTGTCTCCTGACACACTGAGAGACGGTCAAAGGTAGTCAGACAGTTGTGTCATGCTCATCTGTTTTATTTATGATTGGTGTCCTCAGCAGGTATCTTCAAACATTCATACACTGATTATTAACATCATAACCAAAAAATCTAATTATATAGCAACTCAGGGATACATTACAAGGAGTATCTGTCCTTAAATCTTAAGTTGGAGGCTTTGGGCTCAAATACCACCTATGACATCTATTACTTGAGAGTCCTTGGGTAAGTCACTTAACTTCTTTGGACTTTAGTTTCCTCATCTGTAGAATGAGAGAATCAACTAGTTGGCCTGTGAGCTCACTTCCAGCTGTTGTTATTCTGTGATATTTCTGATGCACTAATCGGTGCACATGTTTGTTCCTGGAATCAGATGCACTTCTAGAGCCATATGTTCTGTGATATTTCTGATGCACTAATCGGTGCAAATGTTTGTTCCTGGAATCAGATGTACTTCTAGAGCCATATATTATTCAGCTGACTTTGTACGGGCCTGTGATACCTATGCTAGAGGCTATTAGACCTCAGGCTAAAATCTGTGTTGCTATAGGATATCTATTTAGTTTTTTGCGCTTTGGATTGACAGTCTCAAGCCTAATCATCTCTATGGAGATTATTCTCATAACTGTTTATCCAGCCCCAGTCTCTTTCCCTGAGCACTGTTTCTGAATCACCACCTTCCTCCTAGACATGTCAAAGCATATAGTCTGTAGGCATTTCAAATTCAACATGTCCAAAGCTCTTTATCATTCTCTTCTCAGGCTCTTCCCTCTTAGTATTGAGGGTACCACTGTCCTGTTGGTCACATAGTCTTGTAACCTGAGTCATCTCCAACTCCTTATTCTCTCTCACCCTGTGAATTTGCCACTGTTGGCAAATCTTGTCTTTTTATCTTGTCAATATCTCTTGTATAAGTTCCCTTCTCTTCTCTCAAACAACTGCCCTGCTTGTGAAGGCCTTCATCACATCTTACCTAGACTATTGAAGTAGTCTTCTAATGAGTCCCTCCACCGTTTCTGCCCACTCCAATCTCTCCTTAACAAGGCTGCCTAAGTGGTTTTCCCAAAGCTCAAGTCTACAGCTCCCCCCATACCAACCATACACACACACACACACACACACTCAATAAACCTACACTCTCTGGAAATTCCAGGGGCTCCATGTTACCTCCAGGATCAAATATAAAATCTTCTGGCATTTAAAGCCTTCATAATCTTATCTTTTCCTACCTCACCAGTCTTCTTAGTCATTTCTCCACTCTACAAAGACTCTCGTTGAGATACTCTGGCTCCTTAATGGGTCTCACACATGACATTGCATCTTTTGACAGTGAATTTGCACTGACTGTCCCCTTACCTGGCATGCTCTTACTCCTCTCTTCTGACTATTAAATTTCCCTGGCTTCCTTTAAAACTCAGCTCAAAATCCCACCTTCTGTGGGAGGTATTTCTATCATTTTCAACCCTTCCTCCCTTGTAATTCCCAGTGAGGCCACCTTCCACCTATCTTGTGTAATGCATGGTTATTTGCAAGTTGCTTCTCGCATTAGGATGTGAGGTCCTAGAAAGCAGGGACTGTGTTTTTCACATAGTCTGGCACATATTATGTGCTTAATCAATGCTTGTTGACTTCTTTGTGTGCATAGTACTTATAATAAATGCTAATAAATACTTGTTGACTGAGTGACAACCTTATTAATTCATATTTTGTTGCTCTTCAGTAGTTTTTCAGTCATGTCTGACTCTCTACGTCCCCATTTGGGGTTTTCTTGGCAGAGATACTGGAGTGGTTTGCCATTTCCCTCTCCGGCTCATTTTACAAATGAGGAAACTGGGGCGAACAGGCTTAAGTGATTTGCCCAAGGTCACACAACTAGTAAGTGAGCCTTGCTTTGAACTCAGGAAGATGAGTCTTCCTGACCCCAGGCCTGGCCCTCTATCCAAACTGTGCCACCTAGCTGCTATTCATATTCCATATCAATAATGATACTCAGTTTGGGGGTAGAGCATTGTGAAGGCATTTGACAGTGCTAATGATCTCTCTCCAGTAGGAGAAAGGTACAAGTAGAGGTTTCACAGAGATACAGAGGATAAAGAACTCTGGACCTGGAATCGGGAAAGACCTGAATTCAAATGCTACCTCAGATACTTACTGGATGCGTGACCCTGGGCAGGTCACTTAATCGTCCTCTGCCTCAGTTTTCTCACCTGGTAAATGGGGATAGTAATGACAACTCCTTCAGAGGGTTGCTGTGAGGGTCAGATGATATAATACATCCAAAAGGCTTTGTAAAGGTTAAAATGCTGTACTAATGCTAGATATCATCATTATCAGCTTGGCAGCCTCTGCAATGCCATATCCTTTGGAGTCATGTGATTACATCGACTTCGTTCTCAGAGCTTCTTCTTTATTTTTTTCTTTGGGAACTTTCCAGTGCTGTATTCCAGGTGTTACTAGTCCATATATCATGTTACACAACAATATTTCAGTTTTGGGGTGGAGCATTGTGGAGGCGTTTGACAGTGCTAATTAATGCTGCTTCCAGCCCCGTGAGGAAGGAACAGGTGGATGGCTGCTTCCAAATGCTAGAGCTGTTCCTACTTTGTCTAAATAGGACTTATGGTTTCACTTGTGCCGCTTTGTCGCTCAGGGGCCGAAATAGATAATTGAGAATTAGGTGGCCGGTGGAGTTGATTGGCGTGTATGTCCTTATATCCTTTCTGTTTTCACTAGGGAAATTTTTCATGTTAATAAGTCCTTTAGAATTACATTTAAGAAGTCTGTTTCTATTCCTTGAGATCTAGAATTGGACTAATTTAAACACTGCAGGTTTATTCTCAGGAGACAGTGTTTGGATCTACATATTTAAGATGGACACTGGCAAGCACTTGTGCCCTTGAAAGGGAGCCAAGATGGCGATGATTTTCCTCCTTTCTTCCATCATTTTAAGAACTAAGAACCTTCTAACTGCAATAGATAGTAGATACATGAGGGAAATACTGGAAGTAGCTTTCTGTAACCAAGCTTACTTATTTTAGAGCATCCTTTTTTTGGCTGAATTCCATGTGGGTTCCAAGATAATTACATAGGAAAATGAAGAATTCAGTTTTCTGCACTGTATCGACATAATTTTTGCATTTGCATTTAATCACCTCAGCTTCCTTTATCTCAGTACAGTAAGCCCTCTTCCTTCATTTACATACCACTGAGAGTTAGATGATAAATGAGAAAGAATTGGAAGAGAAGAAATCTGGACAGTCGTTTCATAAATAACTAAACTTGTATATTGTACTGAAGTCAAGAAGTCCCTAGGTCATCAACTAATATAAAAAAAAAACCACCTATAATTTTTAGATTTTCCCCCCTTTAGTGTTTGAAAACTCCTGAGAGTTACAATATATTTTTAGAACTTAGCTTGGTTTCAGTTCTTGTGATTCCCACGTTTTGCTAGGCTAGGTTGGATGAAGGGGAGAGATTGAAGGTGCTTTTAAAGGGAGGTCTTCACTCCTGGAATCCAAAGTCCTGGAGGAAGCAGGAGGGAAAGGGATCCAGGAGCCTAGTTAGAGGGATTAGCCTTAATGAGAAATAGGAAAACCTATTTCCATTGCTGGTGCCAACATTCTTCACCTTCTAGGATGGGAACTAGAAACTTGATGGCTATACTCCATTCTTCCTTTCCCTCACCTCACGCACAGGCGGATTCCCCTCTCCTTCTCTACCCAATATAAAGTTAGTCATCAAAGACTCTATAGTTTCCTTCAAAATATATAGTAGGTTAATCACAAGCCTATAGTCCCTGCTTCTGGGGAGGCTAAGGCTAATGCAACACTTGAGTTTAGAAGTTCTAGGTTCAAATCCCAACTTAGCCAAGTCACTTAAACACTCTGGCTCTTAGTTTTTTCATCTTTAGAATAAGGGAGTTGGACAAATTGGTCTATTGGTTCTGCAGTTTTATGATTCTGAATTTCACAGTGTAATGATTTTAGCAAGTCTTGGAAAATCCTTAAATCTTCCTTGTTATAAAATGTTCTGTCTTCTTTTATATGTCTATTTTTAAATATTCTTTCATCTGTTTAAATGGTTTTTTGTGTTTGGTTAGTCAACAAGTATTTATTAAATGACTACTGTTAATGAGGCATACATTTTCAGATATGATCATTGAGTTTATTTATCCATCAATTAATGAATTAATTTGTTTGCTTGCTTCTTTCTTGCCTGTCTGTACTTATTTGTTCCCTTAAAATATAGGCTTCTTGAAAGGGCATGGAGCTGTTTCATTTTTGAATTTATATCTGTAGTGCCAGCATGTAAAAAGCACTAAATGTTTGTTGGTTGATTGATTGGTAAAGGAAAGGTCCCCCAAAGTGTTATTAGAGGAGGAAGACTTCATGCTTCACCAGGAATGGTGGGGAAGGGGGTACAGATTATGGAATGCTTCAAGAGGGAACAACTGAGATAGGCCTTAATATAAGGGAAGGTCTTCTACAAGAAGAAATTGTGGGAAGGGAAATCCATTCCAGGAATAGGGGATAGTATGAGCAAAGGCATGGTATGGGCAGTGGCAGAATGAGAATAAACAGTACTTCTAGTTGAAAAATGGGTGTGTAAAAGGGAGCAAGCAGTATGTGATAAAGCTTGAAAGTAAAATTGTAGTCAGATGTGGAAAAGGGGCCTTGAATGCCCAAGTCTTGAGTTTTTATTTTATTTTTGGGGAAATCTGGAGCTACTGTAAAGTTTTACATGTTTTTTTTAAGCTGAAGAATAATGACATGATGAAAACAGTGAGTTAAAAAGGATGCACAAGCAGCCATGTGAAGGTTTATGAAGATAAAATGAGCAAAAATGCTGTTCCTAAACATAGGCCTCTGCTTTGCTTCTTTGTTTTGTCAAATGCCAAAATTTGTTGATGCTGGTGACATTTCCTGCTAGGAGGACTTGATTTTTCAGATTCCCTGTGATTTGAAGTGAATTTAATTTCTCTGGTTGGTGGTGAGCTAGTTGTAGCTGTATGTTAGGCCTGTAGGAAATGTCTCATTTGATTCCTACTCTAACACAGTTGTGCATTCTTTCTATTTGGAATAGATTCCCTAGTCATCCTGCCTCCATCCCCTAATGTTTCACTAGAAACTGAAACTATCCCACTACAATTGTGTCCTTGCTCAACATGCATATATTATAGGTCTGCAGTTCCCATGTGGACCTTCTGTCTCCTGAATGCCTTTGAAGGGGTAGACCCCTTCTACCCTTACCCAGATGGCCTGGCTGAAGGGATGTTTGTGCATGCCTGTCTCCCAACTGATCTAATCAGTCAACAAGCATTTATTTATCTCTTTTTATGTGGCAAACTAGGCAGGAGAAGAAGATGTACTCCCTATGGTGTCAGGGAACTTTTCTGTAGGCACTTCTTTGGATTGTTTTCCTTTGGGCGTGGGGCTGTGGACTGTGATCCAGTGGGACTGGCCTTGCTTTTCCACAGACAAACCACTCCATCTCTCCACTCTGGCGTATCCTCTGGCTGTCCCCCATTCCTATAATGCTCTCCCTCCTCATCTCCATATCATCTCTGCCAGCTTCTTTTAAGTCCAAACTAAAATCCTACTTTTTCCAAGAAGCCTTTCTAAACCCTGTTAATTCTGGTGTTTTCCCTTTTAATTGTTTCCTACTTACCTTGTATCTAGTTTGTTCCTACATATTTGTTTACTTGTCTCACCCATTAGATTGGGAGCTCCTTGAGGGCAGGGACTGCCTTTTGTCTCTTTTGGTATTCTTAGCACTCAGCACATGCCTGGCGCATAGTAGGCCATAACAACATAAATGTTGATTGGTTGAGTGTTTGGACTGAATTCGTTTGGGCGGCATGACTACCGGGAGGTAGCCACAGGATAATGCAAAAAACAATTTCTCCTACTATCATTGCCTCAGAAATAACATCCTTTACACACTTAACCATCCCTCCTAATGGAAGCAAGGAAACTTCCAGGTGTGTTCTTGTCTTCTAGTGTCCTTGGACTGGAGAATTTCTAAATCTTTTTTTCAGCCTTTTTTCTTTCACCTCCAGCCCCACTTCTTGAGTGGAATTGTGTTTTGAAGGGCAATAAAAAGAATTGGAAGGAACTTTGAACTTCAAGTTCTAAGTGATGGGCCTGATCACATTTGCTGTTACATTATTTTCAATGTGTTTTACTAAAAAAAGAAATGTCCACACCATGCTACTGACTATTCCTTCATATAGCACTGCACAGCTGACTAGGTCAGGCGCTGTCTTCTGGAATGGGCTGATGGTGGGATGGGCTGATGGAAAGGGAATGACATTGATTGACCAGGATCTGACAGGATTGGACATTAATCTGCATTCTTATGTGGACCACAAGACTGACCTGGATTTGTAGGCTGGAGAGGGGGCATTCTGAGCCTGCTACACCAGGGATGTCTCCCCATCCCTCTCGTGTTTACATTTACACTGATTGGCAGCTGGATCTTAAACTGAGGCCTAGTTTTCAAGGCATTCCCTTGTTTTGCCTCTGACCTGCATTGGGTAGCTTCTGGGACAGTCTCAAGGTGAACCTGTAGAAAGAGACTCTTCAGCTACCGAGCAAGATGCTGTGCAGCTGTGGGTAGAAATCAGGGTAATTCAGGCATTTCTGAGAGCATTTTTAATAGAACTCTGATTACAGATTGCAGGCACCTGGTGGTGTTTTGTACTCGGGCTGAAGGGTACAGTTCCAAAGACAAGAACTAGTCTTGACAGATCACTATTTTCAGACCCTGTTGTTTGCCACAGCCTGGAATAGGTACAGAAAACCACTGATGCCAGAATGCAGCTGAGCCCAGGGGACAAAAAGAAGTTAGCATTTGTTTGGAGAAAACTTAGCCAGTGCCAGCATCTTAATTCCTAGGTCAATTGCCAGCCACATGTGGGTTTGCAATTTTATGACAACTTGTATAGTGAGCATTTTTTTAAATAGATAGAACAGGGCACTCAAACTGTTATGAGGAGTGTTATTGTTAATTTGGGTTCACCATTGAGTCCTAGCTTGAACTGGGCCAGAAATACTATGTTCTCCCTGGACTGTCCCTGGCTGTTCCATTTAGATAGATTCTCATTCTATCCTGCCTCCTCTGCAGAGAGATCAAAAGCTATGAAATTACAAGGAAGTAAAAAGATGATATCCAAGTGGCCTTGAGTGTCAGATCTTCAGTCTTCATGCTAGGGGAATTTCAGACTTTCCTATACCTACCGACACCTTCCTTTCTAGTCACTGAAGACTAAAAAAAATAACTCTACCTGTTTGTTGTCTACAAATACAAAGCAATATTAAATATTGTTCTGGGATACTTTGACCATCATGATTGCTTTCTCCAGAATTCCTTAGGCACTGATTCATAGCATTCATTTGATAGTTCTTTGAAAGAGAATGGAATTTAGGAGGTCAGGGTCTAGGCTCTCATCTCAGCTTTACCCACAAGAGACTTTGTGCCTGGGTAAATGTTGTAAATTCTCTAAGCCTCTTGAAGGGAGGGTTAGACTAAGTGATCTCTAGTGTCTTCTGGCTCAAGTAGATCCATGATTGTTAATAACTATAACACATCTTGTCTCCCAAACTAATGTGTAAAACCCTTGGAAGCAGGGTCTTACATCTATAGCTGGAAGGAATCATAAAGGTAATTTAGTCCAATAACCACATTTTCCTGATGAAGAAATTGATGCCATGAGAAGTGACTTGGTAGCTAGAGGGGTCTAGGTGCCACGGTGGATAGAGTACTGGAGGCAGGAAGATCCGAGTTCAAATCTATTACTAGCAGTGTGACCTGAGCAAGTCACCTAACCTCTCCTTTCTTGGTCTCAACTGGGGGTCATAATAGCTCCTACTTCCCAAGGCCATTCTAAAGATCAAATGAGATAATAGTTGTAAGGCACTTAGCAGCGCCTGGCACATTGTAGGTGTTTAATGTTTGTTTCCTTTCCCTTGTCCAAAGTCATAAAATAATAAAGTGTCAGAGCTAAGTCAGTATGGGGCAGCTAGATGGCACAGTGGATAGAGCATTGGGCTTGGAACCAGGAAGATTCATCTTCTTGAGTTCAAATCCAGCCTCAGACACTAACTAGCTGTGTGACCCTGGGCAAGTCACTTAGCCCTGTTTGCCTTAGTTTCCTCATCTGAAAAAATGGGCTAGAGAAGGAAATAGCAAACCACCCCAGGATCTTGGCCAGGAAAACTCCAAATGGTGTCACAAAGAGTCAGATACAACTGAAACAACTGAATAACAAGAAGTCAGTACTGTAATATGGCAGCCAAAAAAGTAAACTACAATCTTGGGCTGAAGTAAAAGAGTTGTAGCTTTTAAAACCGAGAAAGTGATTGTGTCATTATATTCTGCCCTGGTCATAGCACATCTGGAATATTTTATCTGGTATTGATGCCACAGTGCTAGAAGGACATTGAGAAGCTGGAGAACATACAAAGAGTGTTGTTGGAGGGTGGTAGCTCTATGGAATGAGTTAGCAGAGTCCTTAGAAGCAGCAGAAATCTCAGAAATGCTTTTCATAGGTAAGACTTCCATCTTGGAAAAATATCCAAGGAGATGTATAAAAGTGCCTTGTGGCAACCATCCAAAAGTTCCCCAGGAGAAAACTCCAAACCAGAAGTAACAGCAAGTAGCATGGCAAACAGCTGTTGTTCAGCCTGGGTGGGCACTGTCTTGTTTGGGCATAAGGCTGGTATGTTAATACTGAAACATTAAACTTTCCAAACAGTTCCACCTAGAGTAATACAGTAGTCTCTGACCAAGTCAGATTATCTGATCATCTTTGCTAATTAAACAGCACAATGGGCATACCCAGAGATAAACAAGCTTTGCCAGAATTAGTGATTTTTAACTGCAGATTGATTCACTGCCTTTTTAACATCTCTACCTTCCTGGGTTTCCTGAGGACACAGGGGTGCCACTGACAAAACTGTGATGAGAATGAAGTTTGTTTTTGTTTTTCCTTCCCCTTTTCACTAACTTTTCATGTCTTCTTAGAGTCTCTACGCCTCTTTACTGGTTCAGCTCTTTGTACCTCCTTTACTTTCAGTTGCCTGCCAATTAGTTTGATGCATACTGGTATCTCTGTTCTAGCTCCAGCTCTCCTACTAATGGTTGTTCTTCAGTCATTTTGATCATGTCCAACTTTTCATAACCCCATTTGGGGTTTTCTTGGCAAAGATATTGGAGTGGTTTGCCATTTACAACTCCAGCTCATTTTCCAGATGAGGAAACAGAGGCAAACAGGGTTAAGTGACTTGCCCAGGTTCACAGAGCTAGTAAGTGTCTGATGCCAGATTTGAACTCAGGTCTTCCTGATTCCAGGCCCAGTCCTCTGTCCACTGTGCCACCTAGCTGCATCTCTGATAACTGTGGCCATGGTCAAATCACCTCCTTACTCAGATCCTTATTTTTCCTGTCTCTAATAGGGAGAGGCTGAAGGGATTGGCCTAGCCATGTGAACTTGAAGAAGTCACTTACTTAATCTCCCTGTGGTACTGCTGTTTCACTTCTAAAATGACTGGGCTGTGCTAGATAATCCAATCCTTGTCTCCTCCAGCATTTCACAGTGCAACTTTCCCATTGGGCCCAAGCCACTTAACCCTCTACTTGCTTCCTTCCTTCTCTGCAGGTGATCTCGCATCATACTTTATAGTAAAATTACTCACCAGAGATGTGGTCTCGGGCATTTGGCTGTGATATTGAGAGTCCAGTGGTCTGAAGGATCATGCTACTCAGTTTCCTCAGCTGAGGAAATTAGTGACTTGTACTCCATGGCCTCAACATGGACAACAATAACACGATATATGAACTTTCCATGTCTAACTTTTTAGATTCTAATTTAGCCTGACCTAAAGTGTTAAGGTATTACCCCTTTCAAGGGAGTTTATACTGTAATATGAATTAGTCTGGAAGACCAATATATTTTTTAGTAATAAAGTCTGGAAGACCAAAAAGGCCTAAACCTCAAAGAAAGGAATATTTAATGGTGGAAGTCCAAGGCAGTGAGAAAGGTGTGGAAGATATTTTGTAGTGGGTTCTTCTTGGCAAAGATACTGGAGTGGTTTGCCATTTCTCTCTCCAGCTTATTTTACAGATGAGGAAACTCAGGCAAACAGGGTTAAGTGACTTGCCCAGGGTCACACAGCTAGTAAGTAGGGACTTTTCTCAGAGTCACTCTTGATACAAGCATAATATCAGATTGACCATTGTGGAGATAATTCCCAATTGGTTTGAAATTCTTTTTAGTAGTCTTATGAGTTATATTGAATTTTTACCATTGCAAAAACTGGGACATAAGAGAGTCTCTTTCTCTTACCTTTGAAATTGTTACCCCAAAAGGGGCCATTGAACCATGCCAGGATTCTTCTCTAACAGAGCTAATGTCTTGGATGAGAAGGATTCAGCGCTCATCATATAGCAACGATAGCAGACTATGAATACATTTCAGAAGAACATCCAAAGCAGCGTTCCCCAAATTATAGTGTGAACTCAAACTAAAAACATCAATTCAGTTTATATTAAAATTGGAGAATGTTTTGAATTGGTTTTCTTAGGGATAGAGTATGGCGTAGTGGTGAAAAAAACAAAACAAAACAAGCCAAACCACAACAACAAACAACAAACAACAAAACACAACAGGAGGTCAGAAGGCCTCAGGTTTTAATTGTACCTCTGACACTTGCTGATTGTATAACCTGGGAGAAGTAGTTTCCCTTTTCTACACCTCAGTTTCCTCAGATGTAGTACAAAGGGGCTACATAAGATGACATCTTCTCTCCTGCTTTCATGTTCTCTGGTTTGCTTCAGGACTTTTAGAAAACATACTGGTTTGCTTCTGTTTTAAATTATTGTTACATATTTTTTAAAATTTAAATTTTACTTATTTTTTCAATTAACAAAAATCTGTTTTCTTTCCCAACCAGTCTGCTCTCCTCCAATGAAACAAAGAAAAACAAAACTAGTTTAATAAATATTCATAGTAAGGTGAACTTTGACTATGTCCAAAAAACATATGCCTCAGTATGTGCCCTGAGTCTATCACCTTTCTCTCAGGAGGATGGATATTTGCTGTATGTTTCAAGGCATGGCACAGCTAAAAATAAATAAATCAAGAAAGAGAGAAAGGAAGGAAAAGAAAAAAAGCAAGGCTCATTGTTCCATTTTTTTTTAAACTTGTTTAGTTCAGATCAAGTTCCTGCTCCAAATAGAACCAATCCAACGAAGAATATTTATCTGAGACATCCTCTGACAGACATTTCTTTGCTGTATGGGTTTTCATCTAAGGATAGACTCATATGTTTGCATACTCTTCTTTTGGCTTTGATGCTGTTCTCTGTTGTAATCTCCACTTAGTAGGAAAATCATTGAGTTGCTGCCCTGGTCTCACCCTTTGCTTTTAGATTTGAATTTGAAATGATTTTTCTACTCTCGTAGCCATCTCTTTCATCAAAGAATGTATCTCTCACTACTATCTCTTGTGTTACATTTAAATGCTTATTTAGCCTTTCCCTCAGTTACATAGTTGTTTGTATAGATTTATCCTTGTGGATGTTGCCAGTTTAAATAATAAGCTCCCTGAGGGCAGGGATTTGGTTTTGTTAACTTGTTACTAATTAGCTATTGGTGTCTACCATGCCCTGGGTGTTCAGTCGAGGGTGTAGGATGCCAACAAATTTAGCTGCTTTACAAGCTTGGCTTTTACTGCCTTTGTTCATTTTAATGAAGCTTGACTGTCCAATAGACACGTTCTTGCTTGCTCTTCCCTCAGGCTTAAAGCTTTTTCTGAGACACTTGGGATTCCGTATTTGTGAGCTGAGAACTGGTTTATAGGACACCTTGGAATGAGAAGACCATATACTTTTAGTGCTTTTTCTCTATGTGATGAGCACCAGCATTGTCATATTCCAAATTAACTCTAGTTTTCCAGTTCCGACTTTTCTCTCTTTTTAAAGAATCGAGTCAATTCTCTTTTGTTTTAACTTTATTAAAGTTAGTATATCTTAAGCTGATACATAGAAATAGGGATAAAATTTGCAACAGGAAAGTGTAAACAGACGAATGTAAACATAAGTTTTTGTCCTTTGATTTAAAATGTACAAGGGACAGGCGTTGAGTACAGGATATATCAGCAGGGAAGATAGGGGACTAAAATAGCCTACGTGAAGTGAATGTGAGTCACTCTCCCCCACCCCCCTTTTTATTAGTTGATTTTAACAATAGTTAATGTTATCAAGAAGAAATTTCATCTCTTCCAGCACCAGTAGCATGATAGAAAAATGTGACAGATCCAGCAGCCAGTAGCACCTCTCAGGGTGCTTTCTCTGTACCAGGGGAGTTGGTTCTGGCTAGTGTTAAGGGAGAAATATCTCCTTTTGGAGTTCACATGGTGGGTTGCTGCCAAATAAACATATTTACCACAATGCAGAAATGACAGAAGTAAAAACCTAGTTTTTATTATTAAGCTCATGCATAGGTTCAGGCCTCATAGAAAACCCGAACAATTATGAGGAATATGACAAGGCTTGTTATGGGGAAAATGACATCAGAGTGTCAGAGAAATAATGCATTTACATACTGCAATCTTGTACATTCTTCTTGGGCTATAAAAGTTAAAGAGAAGATAGATCCATAATCCTCAGCTTCCTTCAGTGTCATAAAAGTTGAACACATTAAGCTAAATAGAGTCATAGTCTCACACATGCCCTAAGGAAACAAACTTCACTGAACAAATTCTGTAGATAAACTAAGTCAGATTACAGATTAAACTACATTTATAGGATTCACAAATAGATTCAGGAGGAGGAGGGGGAATTTACATGTTGCCAAGGAGTCAGGGACAGTTGAGATTTTTCCTCCAGCTTCTATGTAAGGAATGCTTAAGGCTTTTTTATATCCCATGAGACAGGTTTTAGTCAGGTGAGGTTAATATTGACCAAAAGATGCCAGAGAAATAAAAGGAAATAAAAAATTTCCGTAACAGTAGCAATGCTACGGGGACCCATTGTCACATGGGAAATGACCAAAGGTCCAACCACATCAGCCTCATTCTTGTTTCTAAAGTTATCTTTCCAAGTCAGCTCATGTCTCTCTCAGTGACTTCTGATCTGTCTGTTTGCTGCTAATACTAGTCTGGGAATCTTAGATTCTTACAATTTTAAAGCTTGACATTATCTTTAGACCTTCTAAGTAACGTAAAATGAGAAAACTTAGGTTCACAAAAGGCAAATAGTTTATTCAGAGTCATATAGCTAGTTTGTGATAGAACTAGGACTAAAACCTAATCAGTCTCCCCCCGCTCCCCACCTCCATCAGGTCGCTTCTAGAGGAAGACAGGTATATAACCAGAAACAATGATTGTTTTATGAAAAAATATGTGTGTGTGTGTGTATGTTTGTGTGTATATATACATATGTTTGTGTGAGCATATATATATTCAGTGTTATTTTTTGAGGAACAATATAACTTAACAGTTGATTTATTGGATATCTACTATAAGTGAACACTGTTCTAGGCACGAGAGGAGATAAAAAGAAGATTGCAAAAGGGTCCCTGTTCTTATGAAATTTATAGTCTAGCAGACTGAGTTGTAGTAAGGTAGGGTCCTATTGATAGGAATGTTTCCTTCCTTGATGCAGATTAGGATTCATCTATACTTTTGTACCCTGTTTATGTTATCTCATATATTCTTCACAGAGAATGTGTTCAGTGTATTGAATGGGCATTGGTTTTAACATATCCTTTATTCCACATTCTAGCAACATGTCTCACTCACTTCCTTCTCTGGTCACTTGCTCTGTGTAGAAAAGCAAAACAAAGATCTTTTTAGTTTATTCTGGTTAATATATTCGTATTTTCTCCTATTGTTTGTGGTGTCATGAGTTTCTGTTTTCTTATTTAGTAGTTTTTTGGGTTTTTTTAGTAGCTAGGTAACAGTGGATAAATCATTAGGCGCACCTGAGTTTGAATACTACAACACTTACTTAGTTGTGTGATCCTGGGCACGTAATTCTATGCCTCAGTTTCTTCCTTGGTAAAATGGGGATAAAAATAGCATCAGTTTCACAGAATTGTTGTGATTTAACATTTAACATGCTAAGCACTGGGTCAACCTTGAAGTCTTATATAACTGCTAGCTAATAATAATAAATAATATTCTCTGACTCTTGTGTTAGAACAAATTAATTCCTCACAATAGCAATCTTGATAGTTGTGATTTCTTTATGTCCTTAAATATGCATCTGTATTCGAATATCCTTACTTGTCTTCATAGTGTGTTTAGTTCACTTTCTCGATTATGCTAAAAATGATTGAATATGAAATAATTTAGAAAATAGAAATCATATAGAGATAAAGTTGCAACGTCAAGTTTTGTAACTCATTGCTAGCATACCCCCCCCAAAAAAATCAAAACAAACCAAAAGCCTAGTCTATTGCATTGGTATCTGACTTTCTCTTTAGTTTCTTCAATGAACTATGTACATATTCTTCTAGTAAGAGACACAGTAAGTCACAGTGAAAAGTTTGCTTAAGGGCCAAGTACTATGCATATTTAGTCTGTTATTATACATGTGTGTACATTATGGGTAATTGATCCTGGGTACCACCCCAAAGGGTGGCTTCTACTCTCACAGGTTCCAAGGTATCCTGTGGCAGCTACTCCTGAAAATGATTGCCCTCACATGAGCACAGGGTGGGCTAAGTAAGCCAACAGTTAATTAACTCAAAACAGGGGCATTTCCTGAAGATGGCAGAGTAAAAACACTTCCTCCCACAAACCTTGAGTGTGCTCTCCAGCTAATACATTGTTCATGGAAAGAAGGGGCAGTAATTTAGTAGTGAAAAATAGATGTAGGGAATACATATGGACAAAACAACTCACAGTTCTGGAACTGCAGGTTCCAGGGCCTGGAGGTTCATTTTATCCTGTGTAATCCGCACAAAGCTCCCCACTGGGCGCAGTGACTGTGGTATATCTCATGCAGCTGAACTTTCAAGGTCCATTCCTGTGTGTAGCTTGACTCTCAACTGCCACCTCTGCCTCTCTTTTGAGTTCATTGCTTTCTTTTCTTCTGCCAGGGGTCCTACTCTTCCAAGATGTTTTCATCCTTGAGTGACTGTTTTTCTGTATCCATATCTGTCAGAATTATGTGTTTTGAAATCCCTCATCTGTGTCTTTTCTCTTGAATAGATAGTTTGGTTTTTTGTTTTGGGTGATGCAGTCAGGGTTAAATGACTTGCCCAGAGTCACACAGCTAGTAAGTGTCAAGTGTCTGAGTCTTCCTGTTGAATAGACATAATCTGAACTGTTTAATGGCTGGTAGAGTGGGAAGGGAAGAAATCTCTACCATTGTTGCATAGGCATCTCAGACACAAAGAACTCTTGAGCCTGGATTCCCTGGGCTGTTCCTTTCTGGGCAGCTGCCTTCCCCCTCCCCAAGACAGCATGCCATCTGATATAGGCTCTACATGTACATTCATATTAAACATATTTTCACATTAATTATGTTGTAAAGAATTATAACCAATGGAATGAGCCATAAGAAAGCAAAACCAAAACCAAACAGAAAGAGAGCAAATAGTATCCTTCCGTCTATATTCAAACTCCGTAATTCTTTCTCTGGATGTGGATAGCATTTTCCATTATGAACCTTTTGGACTTGTCTTAGAACCTTGCATTGCTGAGAAGAGCTAAGTCCGTCAAAGTTAATCTTCATACAGTGTGGCTGTACCTATGTATAATGTTCTTCTGGTTCTGCTCTCCTTACTCATCATCAGTTCTTATAAGTCTTTCCAGGTTTTTCTGACTGCAACATTCTTTTAGAAAGAGCCAGGGACTCTTACCCTAGCACAGGCAAATGCCTTCCCAATTTATTCCTTTAGGGTTTCAGCTTTGAGGCTTTTCACATCCCAATTAGGTTATGGGAAGGCAGCTTATCCTTTCCTTGTGTCAAGTCTTTATAGCATAGGGCTGGAGCAACTTGGTGGGAGAAGACACTCTTGTGACAGTCTTGTATGTTTCCCAAATCTTCATTTCTATAGGCACTAGGCTGTAACTAGGCAATGGTTTTTTGCTGAATAATCACCAAATAGCTTGGAGTACAAGGTTCCCTAGTTTTTTTAAAATTCTAAGTCTCTCATTTTATTCCATGCAGATGAGTGGATAGGGGTGGGGAGAGGGGGAAGATGATGTCCTGGAAGCAAGTTCATTTTCTGTGTGGGCTGCTTAACTGATTGCCTGCTCTTTTTATGTATACATAAAATACTCAAAGCCTCATATCTTTAACAAGATACAAACCATCTCAAAATATCATATCTTTTGTAAAGGGCAAAATGGTCTAATGAAATCTGAAATGGGCTCACCCTTGAAAAGATGCAAATACAGACTGAATGGGAGGAGCCCTTATATCTCTTTGTCTCTGTCACTTGTTCCTTCATCCTGTAAACTGACCCATCCCTATTCTCAAAGAACTTAACCTTCTAACAGGAAGTTTAACTGATTCAACAAAGAAAGTTTGCTTTAGTAAACTTTCCAAAAGGAAGCTGATCAGTCCATGATTATATCGTTGGTCTTTTAAAGGAGGAACTAGAAAATTTACATTGATTTTGATTGTATATGAATGGTACCACCAGTTGAAGACTGCAGGTATTGAGCTAAGAAACATTACTACATTTTTGTGTTTTAAGAGGTTTTGTGTGCCTGCTAGGGCACTCTTATAACACTGAGAATTTATGTGGCTTTATATTTAATCATACACACATGAGCATGCTCTATATGCTAGTTACCTTATACACTCCATGTTCTAGGTACCTTAGGAGCATTTCTAGGACTTAGATCTCCCAAGTGATAGATGGGGTATGATTTGCTTTGGTAGGGGGAATTTCCAGCCCCAAAGGAATCACAGATTATTCCCGTGTGACCAAATATTTTCACAGAAGTTTTTTAACCTTGGATTCTATGGCAGCATGCGTCAAGCCTCTTCCTTGTCCAGAGGATCAATAGCATCTTTATACAATGTAGAGAGACTACTAGGAAATTGTTAAGCTCCAATTTTGAGTGATTCCTGAACCTTGAACAACTACGGTCATTCTATTTCTGTCAAGCAAGATTCTGCCATCAGGTTAACAAAGGCAGCTCGCTGACTTCATTTAGAAGACATAGTGAAAATTGATACTTTATAAATTGGATGGAACAACGTAATAGCCATGCTTGCTGATAGAAGGGTACAACATGCAAAGACTCATTCTCTTTAGGTCGATTGTAAGTGATACAGGCTGGAGTTGACTAACATCATACTGGATAACTGGGGTCATATTCTTTTTGTCTGCCCTTACTTCCACTTGTTGGTTCCTACGTATTACCTGTCAACTGATGATAATCCATTGATATATACAGGTAGATGGAGGGGTGTGGGATCTGGTAGAACTGGTACATTGGCTCAAAAAAGGCTTTGGAGTCCTAGGTGAGAAATAATCAGATTTTGGTACGTTATGTTGGATTTCATAGCTTTTAAGATTTCAGTTGTGTGGTTTGACTTAGATTGTGTTAGGTATGGCTTGTTGCAGTCATCCTCCAATATATATTCTCCTGTTTGTTGGGAGACTTTGTATTTCAGTTTACCCTCCCTATTTCCCATGCAATACTCAGTGATCAAAGTCCATTTCTTGAAAGAACAGTTGGATCTCCAGATTCTTCTCTCCCCACCCCCCCCCTTTCAATTTGACAGATTTTACCATGTAAAGTTTTCTAATCCTATGATAATGATTTCACAAAAATGTGTCCTGGGATGGAATTCATGGCAGAAGGGATTATTTAATTAGGTGAGGTATGTTCTTGTCCAATTTCTTCCTTTTAAAAATTACTTTATTATTTTTTATTGGTGAAAGGATAGATTGAAGCTGATGTACTTTACACTCTTATCTTTCTTAGGGTTCATGGAAATCTGATGAGGTGCCTTGAGGCTAGGGAGGTACAAATATGATGATGATGGTGATTGTTGTTGTTATTATTATCATTTACAGTGTTCCAGTGTAACGACAATGTTGCTAGCAGCTGCTGTGGGGGCGTAAGACCAACAAGACCAGCATACAGGAGGGCTGCTAGCACAGGTTTTTTGATCTGCTTTACCAAGGAAAGCAACTGTAAGGGGTTAACAATCTCAGTTTAATTATTTATATATATATACATATATTCATATATATATATATATATACGTATATATATATATACACACACACACATATATATGTATATATATGTATATATACACACAAATACATATACTACTGACTTAGTTCAGGGGGAAGAGCCAGCACCCTGAAGTTCAGAGCAAATATAAACAAATTACAAACAAACAATATAAACAGATCAACATTTCTGTCTAGCCAAATGTAACAATAATGTGGCCAGCAGCAGCTGTGGAGGTGTAAGACCCGACAAGACTAGCAACAAGAGCTGCCAGCACAGGTTCTTTGATCTACTTTACTAAGGAAAGTAACTTTAGGGGGTTAACAATCTCACTTTAATCAAACATACAAATATCATTAACTTAGTTTGGGGGAAAAAGCCAGCACCCTGAACTTCAGAGCAAATACAAACAAACTACAAACATGTAGAGACCCAGACCTGAGTCTGAGTCTGACCTCAATGTGAACTCTTCATGTTTTGAGGAAAGGCTCCAAGGAATGCTCCAAACAGGGCCTCTGTGTACCCAGACTGAGATGGAACACGGAGATACAGTACAGGAAAAAGAAAATGTGGCATGTGAAAAACAAAGTGATAATATTGAAGAAACACAGGCAACATTCTTGGCATATAACTCACACAAAGGCTTCAAAGCAGTAGAAACACTATATAAGAACTTGCCTAGCTTTCAATAAACGTGCTGTGTTCCAGTACCCACCCAATCCGTGTCTTCATTTCCTGGTGACTCTGGTTGGGGTCCACCAGCTGGACCCCGACACAAACAGAGACAATATAAACAGACCAAATCACAATTCAGTTACCAGAGAAGAACCAATGGGTCTGGGTTAGCGAAGCCGGGAGGTAGTTACGATGGCTTGCCCAGAGTCTCACCACTCCTTCCATCAGTGAGCCCCAAAGGAAAAACGCCAATTTCTGAGTTTATATACCCTGTTCAGGGTCAGAGGGTGTCACAACATGCGACTCAGACGCACATGGTTAGGCCTTCCCTTGAGTAAGCAGGTCATCAAAGACTCCCAATTCAATCAAAGATTCCTTAGTGCAGAGAAGCACTCCAAAACAGACAACAAAAAGTTCACTTTGCTTGCCATTGCATTTGAAAGGCAAGACTCATCAAAGGTACTTGATTACCCCAGCATTCCAAAAGAGAAAACAATAAAAAAACAGTTCCACCTTAACTAACATCCAGCTATGTTAGAACTTCTATGCTTAGGAACGTACTTAAATGACTTCCGGGAGAGAAAAATATTTAGTGGCTCTTTTGAAATCATAGATTGCTATTTGAATTGGTCTAATCAGTTTGCTCTGGTTTCTTTCTGATGGCGGCAGGAAGGTTCTGTTGTCAGTGATGTAATTCACTTAGCATTTTGTTGTGGACCTCTGTCTCTAAGGCATTTAGAATGTAATAGCATGTGCTATAGCTGTGTCTGTATCTGTCCCCTCTGCTAGGCTGTAGGCTTCATGAGGGCAGAGAGCACACTTGTATCCATCTCTGTCAGTGCATAGTGCTCTGCATGAGGGATCTTTGCTAAATGAAGGATTTGACTCCAGTTCCTGGAATAGAAGGGGCATCAAGGTGGTGCGGTGGATAGAACCTGGAGCCAGGAAGATCTGAGTTCGTATCTGGCGCTAGATACTTATTAACTGTGTGACCTTAGGCAAGTCACTTCACCCCTATTTGCCTCAATTCCCTATATGTAATGTAGGGATACACTGGAGAAGGAAATGGCAGCATTGCAATATCTTTGCCAAGAAAACCTCATGGATAAAAGTCCATGGTGTCACATAGATTCAGACAACAACTGCTAGAACAGAAACACAGGAACTGATTTTGTTTGAAGAGAGTTCTGGAAACCTCCCTCTGCTCTTGACCTCTTTCCACACCCCATGCCTACATCATTCTGTTAAAACACAAAAACCATTTCCCAAGTAAGAAATTGGGGCTGAGAGACTTACTGCTGCTACTTCTGCAACATTTAGATCCCAGTGACAGATTGTCTCTTGCTTGGTGTTTTTTAATAAGCCTGATAAGCTATTCCAGAACATAAAAGGGCCCGCTGAACTCTTGGAGGGTCAGCCTTACTTATTATTTATTGGCTACAATATTTGGGAAATTGTGCCACAAGACTTGACCCTGTACGTGGTTCAATTTATTTTCATCATTTATTTTCATACTTAAATTTAGACAGTAAAATGGTATAGTTGATGGGAGCACTGACTTTGGAGACAGGAAGACCTGAGTTCAAATCTTACCTCAGATTTTTTACTAGCATTGTGAACCTAGGCAAGTCGTTTAAACATGTCTGTCTCAGTTTCCTCGTCTGTAGAATGAGGATGATAATAGCACTTACCTCCCAGGGTGCTGGTAAGAATAAAATGAGATTCTCACTTTGGCATTTACTATGTTTTAGTGTATTTACAAATGGTCAACTCAGCTTCTGAAATTAAACATTTTATTAGCAAAAAAAAGAATAAAATGAGATAATATGTTAAGTGCTTTGTAAACTTTAGATCGATCTCTCTCTCTCCGTATATATCTTTATATGTAATATAAATTATATATATGCATATTATATAAAATTAAAACAATATATAATTTTATATATAATGTAAGTTTTTGGCTATCTACTCTTGTCACTAAATCTGGAATGATGGGGTTAGAATTCAGATTGATCTTGAAAAAGTAAAAATAAACCGGATGGAGATAAATTGGGTAGCACAAGTAAAGGATGAAAAATAAATTATGCAGTCTGAGATGGGGCCTTCTCTGTTCAAGTCCAGCAGGGAGGGAAAAAAAAATCCTCACTATGTGAAGCAAAGAAGTGTCCCTCTTCCCCCCCTTTTTTTCCTTAAACATAAATACAACTTGGATTTGTTTACAAGAATATAAATTATAGGAATTTTCAGCAATATTTCTAAAACACTTGGCCACTGTTCTGTGTGATCCTGATGAAGTCGCTTAACCTCTGTCTGCCTCAGGTTCCTAATTTATAAAGTGGGGATAATACTAACACTTCCCTCTCAGTGTTGTTGTGAAGATAAAATGAGTTAATATTTGTAAAGCACTGTGGAAATCCTGGCTATTATTACTATAATCATTAATTTTATGTAAGCTCCTATTAGAAATATATAGTACCAGCTAATCCAATCCTTTTTTATTGCAGATGGGGAAGCTAAGGTCCCAGGAAGGGAAATGATTTATCCAACATCACCCAGTTACTGACAGCTTGTAGAGGAAATAGAAGAGTCTAGAACAGAAAGGCTAGATTTCTTACTATGTTAGCATTGAAAAATAGGGTATTTGGAGATAGGCTAAAGTAATGAAATATTTAGCCTAATCCCAAGAATGCTAGGACATTAAGTTCATGGTCTTTCAACTTCAGAAATCATTCAGTTCATTTAAGTGCCTGCTGTGTGCTGGGCTTGCCGTTTAGTAAGAAAATGATATGATACCTGTCCTGAAGAAGCAGTTCAGTCATTTTCAGTCACTTCCAAGTCTTTGTGACCCTATCTGGAGTTTTCTTGGCAGAGATTCTAGAGTGTTTTGCCATCTCCTTCTCCAGCTCATTTTACAGATGAGGAAACTGAGGCAAACAGGATTAAGTGACTTGCCCAGGGTCATACAGCTACTAAGTGTCTGAGGCCAAATTTGAATTCAGGAAGATGAGTCTTCTTGACTCCAGTCTTGGTACTCTACTATGCCACCTAGCAGACCTGAAGATGAAGTCTAATTTTATAAGTATGCATCTACAGAGAAATACAATATAATACAGCTTATAGTATTATAGGGGTAAAGGTGAAATGCTCTGTCTCCTATGAAACTTTGAGAAGGCATGGAATACTTCTTTTTTAACATTTCTTGATACATTTTGTTTTGATACAAGAGTCACTTAAGATCAGAGGCTTATAGATTTCGAGGTAGAAGGGACCTCATAGATTGTCTTGTGTAACTCTCTCGTTTTATAGACATGGGAACGGAGATCCTGAGAGGATGTGACTACTTACAGTGTAAGAAACTGTGGCAATGTTGGGATTTGAACCTAGTTCCTTGGACTTCAAATCTAGGACTGTTTCCATGATGACACACTGACTCCCCTTCAAGCACCCAAATAAATGCCTCTATAACATACAGATTCCAAACTGTGAATTTATCAAGTGGCAATAAGGTGTTGGACTTGGAGTAGTGAAGGCTTGAGTTTAAATCCTATCCCAGATGTTTATTAGTTGTCTGACTATGGTCAAAGAGTCACTTAATCGCTCATAGGCTTAGCTTTCTCATCTATAAAATGCGGATAAGAATAGCACCTACTTGCTAGGATTTTTGTCAAGACCAAATGAGATAGCATATGTAAAGTACTTTGCCAACGTTAAAGCTTTCTCTAAGTGCTAGCTATTTACCAGTTGTTAACAGAAAACAGGGATGTATCTTTTAACGTTGACAATATAATAGTAACGTATACTTTTATTTGACCAGAATCTTGGTTCAGAGAAACAGTTTTAACTGCTTTGCTGAGGGAAAGACAACATGTGGCAAACAGCAGCTCTTCATCATAGGTAGAACGGAGAGAAGGACTTAAATTGCAGTTAAAGCGGGTGTAGAGGAACTGCAAGGAACTCTGTGACTTTAAGGATTCTTGGGCAATGGAATAGGCAGGCTCTCAGTTGGGGCCTATGGAACCTTGTGCCGTGTAGGGTAAGGGAGAAGAAAGACGTTAGCCAGCATGAATAGCGCTGAGCTTGGCATTGGACCTGCATTTGAATATTGGCTCTGTCGCTTAAACTGCCTTTGTGACCTTTCGTTAACATCTTTGGGCTTCAGTTATCTGCAGAATGAAGATGTTGGACTAGTTGTCTCCTAAAGTCTTTTAAAGCTCTAGATCTATTATTCTATGATGTTAGATTTAGGAGTGATCAGAGGGCATGTATTGACAAACTAAAGAACACTTTGAAGTAGTTAATTTCTCCCAAGAAAGGCTAAAGGCAGATGTACCTATTTTTTATGTTCATAATTGAGGAGCACACTTTTTTAATGAAGACGCTGTGTTATAAAGTAGTGGTTAACTTAGAAATAGAAACTTTCTTTATAAGAAAAACAACTTGCTACCTATTTTTATAGTATTATTGTATTCTTGGTGCTATATAGAGCTATAGTACTTGGTGCTAGATAGTACTGGAGCAGCTATGTGGCACAGCGGATAGGGCACTGGGCTTGGTATCAGGAAGACTCATCTTCTTGAATTCAAATCCAGTATCGGATACTAGCTGTGTGACTCTGGACAAGTCACTTAACCCTATTTGCGTTAGTTTCCTCATCTGTAAAATGAACTGGAGGAGGAAATGGCAAACCACTCCAGCATCTTTGCCAAGAAAACCCCAAATGGGATCTCAAGAGTCAGATATGACTAAACAATACCACCATGTAGTGTATTCTATAGTATCTTATTGTATTTTTATGGGGAATTCTTATAGTAACATTAACTCTGATCCTTCTTGTGGTTTTTGCTTTAGAGAAATTACTGAGTGTCCTCCATCTTTGATCTACAATGAGTGCCAAATCTGCAATCAGCAAAGAAATTTTTGCACCTCTTGATGAGCGGATGCTGGGAGCTGTCCAAGTCAAGCGGAGGACGAAGAAAAAGATTCCTTTCCTAGCAACTGGGGGTCAAGGCGAATATTTAACCTACATCTGCCTGTCAGGTAAGGAGGAAAAAAATGATCTTAACTGAAATAATTTTATATTTAAAAATGATTCTCAATTATGCAGAGTCTAATTGGCCAATCTGTATATAATTCATGCCCTTTGTCTCCCTAAATTCCTGCTCCTATACTTTTGTTTGGTCTTGCTTTTATAGTGTCAATGAGAGGAGGTGAGATTTTACTTAGGAAATTTGGCTAAGGGCTTTTAGGTAAGTTTGAAGATTAATGTGTCCATGTATTACTTTTTGTTCAGTGTTACTGATAATGGAGATTTTACTAGCCTTTCTTTTTTTCACTTATTTTATAATTATTTCTGGTTATCTGGATGGCTTATTCTTTGCTGGTGGCATGAGATGGAGCAGCTTTCATTTTCATAACTAGTGCAGATAAGCAGTGACGGGTGATGTCACAGGATGGATTCTGGTACCTTTTGAAATGTGAGAATGACGACAAGGCTCCCAGCTCATTGTTTGACAGCAGGTGGCTTGTCAGGTAGATGCACTGCTTTTATTAAGCTCCCTTTGAGCACTGTTTTCTTTTTCTGAAGAAGCATTGCTGCAGGATTTATTCTGGAATCAGAACTCAGATTTTTCTGATAAAAATTGGAATGGGACTTCCCATAGGATTGTAGGAGTTTCCAATCTGATCCCTCGGGTGTATAGAAACACCACATTTGAGACTATTGCTTTGGACAGGTCGAGAGATTAGTAGAAACTTAGAATTCATCAAATTGAATCCACCCTCACTTTACAGATGAGGAAACCGAAGCCCCAAAAGGTGAAGTGACTGAGTGTTTTATTTTGGTAATAGAGGAATACTAGAGGTAGAGGATGGGCAGATAGGTGGCTCAGTGGATAGAGCACTGGGTCTGGAGTCAGTAAGACCTGAACTCAAATCTGGCCAAGTCACTTAACCCATGTGTGCCTTAATCTACAGGAGAAGGAAATGGCAAACCACTCCAGTATCTTTGCCAAGAAAACCACGTGGGTAGTATGGTCCAACTTGGTCATGGGGAGCTGAATACAACTAAACAACAACAAGAGATAAAAGATGCACAGTAATGCCAAGAAGCAAAAGGCCTGGAGGGAACAGCTTTATGTTCTGTTATCACTTAAACGCTAACTTTTGAGGCTTCTTCCAGTTTTTAGATTCTGTGGTTCTACCACTTGCCCAAGGCCACACCAGGTAGTAAGTTTTGGAGTCATAATTTGAAATGAGGTCATCGTATTGTAAATTAGATATTCTTTCTACTGTACTGCACTTCCTTAGAAACAAAGCCCCCTGCTAGGGATGTGTTTTTTAAATGGATTTTTATGCTTTTGTTTTAGAAAATAAAAAAGAGATAGACTGCTGATTGATCTCAGACCGTGTATACCTTCCTTTCAAATAATAGATAATAATACTCACTTATTTTCATAATGCTTTGCAGTTTCACAGCATATACGTGTACATTCTTATTTAAGGCTTGTAGGGTACCACCCCATCTTATGGATGAGGAATCTGGATACTCTGGAGATTGACTTATGACCACTAATATATTGTGTAATTAATGGAAATTTGAGTACCAATAAGGTAAAAGTCATAGAGGCAGGTTGGTTTAGTGGCTAGAGAGCTGGCCTTGGAACTGAGAAGATCTGGGTTCAAGTCTTACCTTTTCTTTCTGTTTTTGTGGGCAAATCATTTAGTTTCTCAGTGCCCCCTGCAACTCTGTAAAACTATAAAGCATGGGACAACTCTGGGTTAGCATCAGTGGAGGGAATTTCTACATTATCAGTAAAATCATAGGTCTGGGGCTCTCTCATCAATCATGCCTCCCTACCTTCCCCACCAAAAAAAAGTGGGGGTTTAATGACAAAAGTTCCTAAGGAGTTCATTGATAAAAAGAGAGTCACCACATATACCAACACTTTGAAAGCAACACGTTTTGTGTTAGCAAAGAACTGGAAACAAAGTGAATGCCATTTGATCAGGGAATGGCTAAACAAATGGTGATATATCAAGGGAATGGAATATATTACTGTACTGTAAGACATGAAGACTATGAATACAGAGAAGCATGGAAGGACTTACATGAACTGATGCAAAATGGTGTAAGTAGAACCAATAAAGCAATATACAAAATGCCACAATGATGTAAATGGAAAGAAGAGCCACCACAAAACCATCTTATAAAATACTGCAAAATTCCAACAAACAAATAGAGCCCCAAAGAAGAAATGTGAGAAGTCACCCTCTCCACACCACCAGACTTCTTTGCAGAGGTACAGGGGTACGTGATTGTGGAACAATCCATATATTTTCAGAATTTTTTCCAATATATAGATTGGTTTTGCTGATACTTTTTCTTGTCTTCTTTTAATTTTTTTAAATAAATTCTATGTCTTATAGGATGGCATTCTGAGGAGGAAGAATGAGGAGAGATATAGTGTGAAATGTGATATAAAAATGGAAGAAATCAATTAAACACTTAAAAAAATAGACTATACTGTACCTTTCTAGGAATAGTATCATAAGACTTTATTTTTGGTGAGAATAGGGCCTTGAAAATGTTTGTATTTCTTTAGTTATGGGTTTCTTGTGTTGATAATGAAAAGTTGAAAAACAATTTTATTGCTGAGTTGAATCTTAGACTGTGGGATTTTGCCAAAACTGGCCCTTGGACATAAAAAGATTCTTATGTCTCGTCATTTTGCTCCTATCCTACTTTGTAGGTATTTTTTTCCCCTTAGGAAGCAGTGGTAAGCGACAGGTGACTGTCTGGTCCAAAAGCTAACAGTTCTTCTCTAGATGTATATAACTGAACAGTTTTGCTTAGATTTTGGCTACTCACTATTGCCTGTCTATTTCTGTCTTGTCCTGCGCAGGAGTGATAGGGAGATTCTGACAACCTAATCTCTGTGAGATAGCATAACCATTTCCTCTGCTATTGAGGATAATGACCTGGGAAGAGGAAAAGTTAGGTTAGAGGAGGGCTGGGTATCTTTGACAAATACCCATCAGCTTCAAGCTCCAAGTCTGAATCTCTGAGCTGTGCTTTTCCACTGCCATCCGATTGAGGAAAATCCTTTGTTCTCACCAGCTCTTGCCATTTGACTGTTTTAAGTTGTGTAAGGGTAGATTGTTGAAATAGATCTGACGTTTAGGCAGATAGCTTAACTGAAGGGGAGGAGGGGGAGCTGGGTGAGATTGACACCCAAGTCTTTCCAATTCTCATTTATTTTTTAATTGAGAGGGAAGAATAAGGAAGCATCATTCACAGTTTGCATTATTTTCACACTTTGAGTTCAACCAAGGAACTGGTGGCAGTTTTTGGAGCCCACCTGCTGCTTGAAGACATGTCAGTCTCATCCTTGATGATGTTTGCCAAAGCCAAAATTCAGTCTCCTCCCTTCTCATTCTGACTGACTGTGATTGTCTTTCCTTTTCAGAAGGGAAGATAGCAGTAGAGTAGTTTTTATTTAAGGGACTGGGAAGCATTGTGTCTTCTTTTATTTTGGTTGTGTGGGTTTGCCCTCCTCTTTTCTTTTTAAGCACAAATTTCCTTCAACTGTGTTCACTTTCCCACCCCAAACCTTTAAATCAGACTGATGTTCTGCTTGGAATGGCCAAAGAGCTGCCAAATAAGTTTGGTCTGAAATGAGACTGTCCCCTTCAGTCTCCTCCAACCAGTTTTGGATGTGATGGTGAAGGTGACCAACCTATTCCTGATGGGTTGATTAAGAATCATCATTTATTTTGGAAAATTATAGAATTTAGAGCTGCAAGAGATGTTACAGGTGACCTCATTGTGACTTGTCCAAGGTCACAGAGATATAATCAATATTGCGGCCTTCTCCAAATTCACTGAGGGTTTTTTTTAACTGATTTCAGGGTAACAATCTGAAAATATTTTTGGGTATTTCTGCAGAGAGAGTACAAAGTTAAGTGGAGTATTAAATTGCATACATATTATATATTCCAGACATTTTTATAGACTTTTTTTTTACATAAGTGTGTTATTTTGAATTTTTTATTTAAGTAGTGCTTCATTTCTCTTTCTTGACCCTTTACCATAGAATTCCTATCCTATGGAGTAGAAGTCTGTTATGACTCTGATGGTTATTAAATGTTGAAATGAATTGCCTAGAGAAATCATGAAATATCTTTGAAGAGGGGAATAGAGAACCCTGTGTCCTTTTGGGGATGGCTTAGGTATATAGTTTGGGATGAGGGAGGCATCCTGGTTTAGTGGGAAGAATGACAAATTTAGATACAGAAGACCTGTCTTTGTATCTGGTGACTACTTTGTGTCTTCAGAATATCAATTAACCTCTCTGGAGGTCAATTTCCTCAACTAAAAGAATGAACTATTTTCAGAGGTGTCAAACTCTGATCTGCACAAGTGATCCAAACTAGATTAAAATCAGTTAATCATTCAATCAATAAACATTTATTAAGTGCTTACTATATGCCAGGTATTGTGTTAAGTAAGCTCTGAGGATACAGAAAAGGCAAAAGATGATCCTTGCCCAAAGGGAGCTTACAAGCCAATGGGGGAGACAATATGCAAAAAAATACATTCAAAGCAAGCTATATACCAGACAGATAGAAGATAATTAAGAGGGAAAACACTGAATTAAGAGGGGTTATGGAAGACTTCTTATAGAAGGAGGAATTTTAGTTGGGATTTAAAGGAATCTAGGGAGGTCAGTAGGTTGGAGAGGAAGAGAGAGAGCATTGGAGACAGCCAGAGAGAATGCTCAGAGTGGAGAGATGGAATATCTTGTTCCTGGAACAGCCAGGAGGCCAGTGTCACTGGATGGAAGAGTATGTGTATGGGAGTAATGTTTAAGACTGGAAAGGTAGGAGGGGGCAGGTTATGAAGGGCTTTGAATGCCAAACAGAGCATTTTGTTTTTAGTCAAGGAGGCAATAGGGAGCCACTGGAGTTTATTGAGGTGACGTGATCAGACCTGTGCTTTAGGAAAATCACTTTAGTGGCCGAATGGAGAATGAATTAGAGTAGGGAGAGATATGAGGCGGGCAGACCCACCAGCAGGTTATTGCAGTAATCAAGGTGTGAGGTGATGAGGGCCTGCACTACAGCGGTGGCAGTGTCAGAGGAGAGAAGGGGGTGTATTTGACAGATGTTAGAAAAGATTAGACAAAGCTATAATCCATAGGCTTTGGCAACAGCTTTGATACAGGGGAAGGAGAGAAAATGAAGAATTCAGGATGACTCCTAGGTTGAGATCTTCAGGGCATGGGAGGATGGTGTTGCCCTCTACCACAGTAGGGAAGGTAGGAAGAGGAGAGGATTTAGGGCAGGGGTGGAGAACTTGGGGCCTCGAGGTCACATGTGGCCTTCTAGTTCCTCCAGTGTGGTGTGGCCTTCTGACTGAACAGAAAAAATACTTTTATTAAGGGGATTTGTTCTGTGAAGTTTGGATTCAGTCGAAGGGCCCCACTTGAGGACCTAGAGGACCACATGTGGCCTCAAGGCCGCAGGTTCCCCGCCCCTGATTTAGGGGGAAGCATGGTGAGTTCTGTTTTGGGCAGACATATTGGGTGTAAGATGTCTACTAAACATCCACCTGGAGACCTCTAAAGGGCAGCTGGAGATGCAAGATTGAAGATTATCAGAGAGGGCAGGATAGGTAGATCTGAGAATTATCAGCATAGAGATGGTAATTAAATCCTTGGGAGCTAATGAGATCACCAACTGAAGTATTTTAGAGGGAGAAGAGAAGAAGGCTCAGGATTGAACCTTAAGGGACACCGATTGTTAGAGGCATGATTTGGAAGAGGATCCAGCAAAGGAGAGAGGGAAGATTAAAAAGTAATTGGAAAATGTTAAAAAATATAAAAATACAATAAAGCATAGGTAATGTTAATTTGGCGTTTTCTGTCATTATGTAGCTGGCAGCACTGTTTCGATTGAAGTTTGACACCGCTGGACTAGAAGATCTTGGGTCCTTTCTAGCTGTGGTTGTGCTTGGAAGGCCAAGAAATTGGAAAAGATGTTATAAGAACTCCATGTTTCTCCTTTGCTTTCAGATCTTAAGTTATATAAGCCATCGGATGAGAAGCAAAGGATGCTAGGCAGATTGTTAAGTGGTACCTAATAAATTATTTCAACAGTCCATTATTAATTCAGTTCAACAAAGATTTATTAAGCACCTATTATATGCAGGATTAAATTATAGCCCCTGCTGCCAGAGAGGTCTAAAGGTAGGGATAAAGCATTTAAACTGATGACAGTCTGAGGAGGGAAGAGAGAAGATAAATTGCAGGTATTAGGAAAGGTGGGTGATAAGAAAATAGGATGCCTTTTGAACTGAGCCTTGAAGAAACCTAAGGATTTGAAGAGGTAGAGGGGAGAAGGTCATGCATTTTAGGCGTAGGGGATGTCCTGTTCGCAGGTATGAAGGCTGGAGAAAGAATACTGATTTGGGGCAGCAGCTAGTAGCCAGCTGACTGGAACATAGAATGTAAGAAAGGAACATTGGACCATGGATTGGGAGTAGGACGGAACTTTCCATGTTATCAGGTAAAGCCTCCTCATTTTACATATGAGGAAACTAAAACCCAGAGAAGTTAAATGGCATACCCAAAAAGTAATGGGAAATGTCTGGAAATGGAGTCACGTTGTGAAGGGCTTTCAGTGCTCAGCTGGGGAATTTGTGTTTTATTATACCAGCAATGAGGAGTACCAGAAGATTTTTGATTGGGGGCTGGGGGCCTCTATGGTCAGGTTTTTACTATAGACGGTTGTTTTTGTTTTTACTTATTTATTTATTTTTGGGAGGGGTAGATTTGTGGAGGATTAATTGAAGAAGAGACTGGTAATAGGGAGATCATAATGAGTAGCATTCAAGAAACAGCATCAGGAGGTGATGAACCAGGATGGTGGATGTGTGAGTGGAGAGAAGGGGACAGATATAGATGGATAAATGGAGAGGTAAAATCCATAAGACTTGACAGCTGATTACATTTGGGGAGGGAAAGAGAGAAGAGGTAAGGATTAAGCTAAACTTGTGAACCTGGGTGAGTTAGAAGGTTGCTGTTGTCCCCAGCAGACATAGAGGATTTTGGAGGAGAGGGAAGATTTAATGGGGGAAAGCTACTAATAATTTGTTTTGAGACATGTTGAGTTTGTTGTGCTTAGAGGATATCCATGGATAGCCATCTAATGGGCAGTTGGAAATGCAGGCTCTGTAATTGTTCTTGTTGAGTCAGCCTCTCTCTATCTGTAGTAGTTATCTGAGCAGTGTTAGGCATTACCTGTCATCATTTTGGGGTATTCTTTTTTTAATAAAATGTGATGGAATTTCTTGAGTTTTATAACAGAGACTGGTACATGATCTCTGGTGGTGTCGCCCCATGTGGCAGAGGCCAAAGAGCCTCCTTTCAGGAGAGTAATGATGACGTAATTGAAGTGCTTTGAAGGAACTGTGGAGTAGGATAAACATTCTTAACTGGTTCCATTCTGCTAACCACTCAGTGCATGTTTGCCTCTTTTGTTGGCTGTAGTGGCAGACACAATTGCCAAACTAAGATGCCTTCAGAAGTCCTTTTATTCTGCCTCAGGCTATTGATTCTTTTTTGGTCTGAACTTGGTGAAACCCACCCTACTTAAAAGCTGAACTAAGTCTGAGCCTACTGTCCCCAAAGATCTACTTGGAATAGGGGAAAGTGTGCCCCTGACATGTTGGGAGAACATGTCCTTTTTTTTTTTTTTTTTAATACTTTGCTATGTCTTTGAAGCAAAAATCCTTTCCTAAAAGCTAAGTGATTTTTGAATGGTAAAATGGAACTGGGGTACTAGTTACTGGAACCCAACAGTAGGAGGTGAGGAAAACACAACTGGTAAGGGCTCAAGTTGGTGACATTAAAGATACCCCAAACCTCTCAGCGTACCCCTAGAACTCTGTTGGGAAGGTATAGCAACATGTCTCTGGAATAGTGGTCAAGATACTTGTTATACTTTTTAAAAGTTAAAAGTAATTTTGGCAATTAATGGTTAATTTCCCTTTTAAGCTAGAATCCATTGATAGAATCAAGTAAGATAGGATTAGCTTTATGTTAAGGAAATTATGGATATTGCCAAATGAAAAGCCTAATTTCTCTGCACCTACGATATGGAAGATGACATGTGTTTCAGCCATTAGGATGCCAGTTGTAAAATACACTTTTCAGGGTCTTGATTCTTCTTCTTAGGCTTTAAAAGCCTTTGACTTTAGTGGACGATAACTTGTAATCCTGGCTGACTCACTGAATTTCCGCGCTTTGTCTTTTCTCATCGAGAAAGGTGGGAATACTTTTCTAACATTCTCATTTTTTTAGGAATCGGGCTAAATAAGGGCCGTTCCAAAAATGTTTGTGCAGTTTTAAGATTTAATAGCTTAAGACTGCGTGAAGACTTTTTGAAGAGTGCGTATGTGTGTGTGCAAAACACTTTTGAACTCTGTGGAAGGAATCTCCTTTTATATCTTAAAATTGCTTCTGTGTTGATCTGTAGTTACTTCATGTATGTCTGTCTTCTTGTTCAGACGGATGTGGAGCTCCTCAGCGTCACGACCGTGTATTCTTTCGCATCTCCCTTTCTGTCCTTCACCAATTCCCTTAGAGGTGGCTGGTGCCACAGTGGGTAGAACACAAGGCTCCGAATCAGGAAGACCAGTGTTCAGATCTGGCCTCAGTACGTACTAGCTGTGTGATTCGGGGCAAGTCACGTGATCTGTTTGCCTCAGATTCCTCAGCTGTAAAATGGGGTTAGCAATAGGCTTGACCGTGTAGGGTTGTTGTAAGAATCCAATGAGATATTGGTGAAAAGCACATAGTAGGTGCCGTAGAAATGCCTGTTACCTACCTTCCTTTACCCCTTCCCTCTAGCGTTGTTTAGTGCTTAAATGTTTACCAGGTTTAATTCAGGATGCTATTTAAATTCAATATCTGTTACAGATTTTATGAAGCTATTTGACCTTTTGCTTTCAATCTTTTAATTTGTTAATGACGCAAAGTAGAACATTCCTCTCCCCTGCCCCTCCCCCCCAAAAAATTAGTCTCAAGGAAATTCCACGTAAAGCCGGGTGACTTCTGGACAGCAGAGGAAGCATTTAGGCCTCCAGAGGCTCATCAGGGAGGTCACGCCGTAGCTTGTGATTGATACATTCCATCCTAAATACATGTGGACATATAACTGCTTTTAAAACATGTTTTCCCATTCTTGTTTTAAATCAGTCTGTGGTATGCAGGACTATATGGAGTTCCTGTCTCAGTTTTCCTAGGTGGTGATAAAGATCTCCTTGCTCTTGCTCTGTCTCAAGAAGGAGAGGTTTATGTTTGTGTTGACCAAATTATTCCTATATGTTTTATTGGAAAGCTTAATGTTTGCCACTTCAAAGGGGTTTTAAATTAAGAAGTTTAAAACCTTCTTCATCAAAGCACAGACATGACCTTGGGTTCTTGAAGAAAATGCCATCAGAGGCTAAGCTGTGACAAGTCCTACCAAGATGGAAAGCCTTTGAGTGTCAAACTGGTGACAGGTTCCATATCTTTCATTTCAGAACCATCCTACTTAAGTTAAAGATGCTCATCACCTGGTTGACTCTATAGTGATGAATCTTTAGGCTACAGCTACTCTTCTAAGAACATCTCCTAAGGCCTAGAGGGATTGTAACTGGCATTAGTGGAGGGAATAGCCAATCAGTGAAATCACTTATCCCTAAAGTATTATTAATGTAGCATTTGGATTATTTAGTGGGATGAGGTGCTGAGGGAGAAGAAAGAACTTTTAAAAGTGGCTGTAAATACCCTTTGATGAAGCTACATGTATTTCTTTTTGTTTTTTTTGGGGGGGGTTTGCAGGGCAATTGGGGTTGAGTGACTTGCCCAAGGTCACACAGCTAGTAAGTGTGTCAAGTGTCTGAGCTGAACTCAGGTCCTCCTGACCCCAGGGTCGGTGCTCTACTCACTGAGCCAACTAGCTGCCCCTAAAGCTTCTATTTCTAGAAGGCTATAGGGAATAAGACTGTATGTGGGACCCGGCAGTCATGCTGTCCTCACTATAATGGTAGTGATAATAATGACAATGGAAATAATTTATATAACTTTGGATGGCCTTCTTTGAGTCTCCCATCTTTGATCAGTGTCTTAAGGTAAAGTAGGAAATGTCTCTTCAATTCCACTCTCTCTATAAAAAGAATATATTGTTATGGAGAAGTTTTAGTGTAGTATTAGCAAACAAAATGGAGGGCCATGGAATTTTGTGAGGCCTTGGGGACATTTTGCATTTGCTGTTAGCCATGTTGGGGCAATGACATTTCACTGACAGTGATCCAGTTGAAAAGAGCAGTTATATTCAATATTTCTGAATAAGCTTCAATATAGTCTTAGGACACATGAATATCAATGAAGAAATAAAAACTATAAAAGTATGCCAAAATGTACAAAGTTTTATTTGGTGGAAAACCCCACAAATAGTTAATCATTTCTGTATCATCCAAAGATTTGTAAAGCACATTTGATCCTCATAGCAGCTGGTAAGTGGTTCTTGCAGATGGGGAAATTGAGAAAGACAGAGGTTAAGTGATTTACCTTGAGTCACACAGGTAGTAAAAATCTCAGGCAAGATTTGAACTCAGGTTTTCCTGACTCTGGGCCCAGTACTGTATGCACTGCTCTAACTACCACTATATAGGAAGTTGGTGCATGCATGTATGTGCATGCCCATGCACACATTCACATTCATATTTTATAGAAGAGGAAACTGAGGCAGAGAGGTTAGGTGATTTGCCCAGCATCACATAGTTAAGTGTCTCAGGCAGGGTCGGAACTCAGATATCTTATTGATTCCAAGTCCAGTTTTTTTTTTATAGTGATATCTTGATGCTAATAAGGATAAGTAAATAACTATAAGGTTTCTTCAATCTTCTCATCTTATTGATGCAGAAACTAAGACACAAAGTGGTGCAGTAATTTGCCCAGAGCCACCTAGGTAGTAAGTAACAGTCAGAATGTATATTTTGGTAGGAATAAGGCCAGACCTGTGATTTCTTTGCTCCAGGCAAGCCATAGACGTGTTAACTCTCTCTACTACACTGAAAGTTGGCACCTTCTTTATAGCTTACGGTCTTAGAAAGTTCTACAGAGCCCAAAGACTTGCCCATGGTCATATTCCCACTTTGTGATCAGAGTCTAGAGGTGAACAGGTTTTCCTGACTTCGAGATTTGTTCTCTTTCCACTAGACTACAAATTGTCTCTCAGTTTGATGCCCTGGAATTTTGAGAACATTGGTGAAATTCTTTATGAAAAGATTTTGAAATTGAGGTAATATAAACATTTATCATGCCATGCCCAACAAGCAGAGAATTTTTACTTTCCATCGAGCCATATAGCATCACACCCTTAGTCAACAACATTCAGACGGTGTGGTGGGGAAGGGTCAGTGAGTTGGCATGCCCCAATTTGAATCCTAACTTCTACTTTGTTACCTGTGGGTACTTGGTCAAGTCACAACTTTTCTGAGGCTAGATGACCTCATCTCTAAAATGGGCTTTTTTGTTTTACTTTATGATCCACTTGTATTAGATCATCTCAAGTCTAGCCTTTAATTATTGAAGAGAGGGATAGGAAAAGAGAAAGAAAAACAGAAAAGATTAATATAGGATATCTGGAGGTTGAGTGAAATGCTTAAGTTAATGAATGTCAAGTAAGTAAAGGCCACAAAATTTATCAATCTGTCCTCCTGACTCATAAAGATATAGAAGTAATGAAATCAAACATTATGTTGAAATTAGCATCATTCTTGGTTCACTCAACTTAAATAGGCCCCTTATATTAGTCAAGCTATCAAGTGGCTCTTTCTAAAGCAGTTTTCCCTTTAAAGCACAAGTAATATTGCCACATGATTAAGTGAAGGACTTTTTTAGTTTCGCGTAAGGACTTTTAGGTAATCTTAGAGATGCCTGTTTTTCAGAGGACACTTATGTTAGTTCTGAATGTTAAACTGTGGAAGTCTCAGCCTGCCAGAAGGAGGAAATTTATAATTTCATTCATTTAGAGGTAAGGCAGTGAGTGAAGGAATCCCATCCCATGAAGAGAAAGATAAAAAAGCAGCTGCCAGGATTTTGAACAGAGTTTCACTAAGATGACTGGCAAATCAAGTATCACCATCACATTTTTCTAAGTCAGGCCAGGAACATTTTCTTTCTACGGCAGGCTATGTTTGACAAGACCAGGTTTCTCTCTAGACCTCTGGTATTGATAGACATGAACAGGCGATCTAGTCTGTGTCTCCCATATCTCATTTGTGAGACATCTATTGATTATCTGCCATTTTGTATCGTGGATACATTGCAGGTTGGTGTATTTTATTCTGTCCCTCCCCCCTGCAGAGATAAGTAAACTTGGAATCAAATTTGTCAATAGATCTAGAAGAATATGTCTTTTAGAAAAGAAAAAAAAAGTACCATTATTTACTAATATTTTTATTTTCCTTATCGTTAAAATGAAGAAGTTAGACAAGGTAACCTCAAAGCTGCTTTTCTAATCTGATTTTTCATAGCTAATAGAATGCAAAATTAGGCTTATTAGAGCTTCAGAAAAAAAAATGTGTTCAAAGAAATACACATACACATGTTATGTGTGTGTGTGCATGCATGTGCTTGTGTATATGTACATATGTATATATAGGTATATATGTTTCTCCACAGATTCTTCTAATCTTGATTTCCTCATACTGATGGAATTATAGGGTCTGACCAAATTGTGTGTATGTGGATGTATACACATATATGTGTGTTTGTTTCTTCATAGATTCTTCTACCTAATCTTGAGTTCCTTACACTGATATAATTATAGGTTCTGACCAAATTGTGTGTGTGTGTGTGTGTGTGTGTGTGTGTGTGTCTTTGGAAGTATGTTTCTTTGTAGATTCTTCTATCTAATCTTGAGTTTCTCATACTGTTGGAATTATAGGTTCTGACCAGATTTTTTTTGGTGGGGGGTGGAGGGGAAGATAGGGCATGGTATAGTGCATTGAATGTTGGATTTGGAGTCTGGAAGGATTGGATTCATATCCCTTACTACCTGCAAAAACCCTAGACAAGTCACATGTTGAGGTATGAAGCCATTCCTTAGGACTTACCTTACTAAATCAGAGGTGAGTCGTAATCTGAAGTTGCTAGAGGGAATTCCCACATGGAGAATTCCCCAAACTGAAGAAGTTACAGATCACAACATCATAGATCTAGACCTAGAATGGACCTTAAAAACTCTTACTCTTCCATTTTGCTGATGAGGAAATTGAGGGAGGTCGAGACTTGACCATTCAGATAGTCATGCAGATAGTGCCAGAGATTTGTAGGAAAAATGATTTATTATATTGTTTGGGAAAATTATTATACTGTTTGAATCCAACCTTATGTGATTGTCTGCCCCCATGATGTTGCCTGACCCCTAGTCTAGGAATGGTGAAGATGACTGTAAGGTATTTTGGGTTCCCCCTGGATCTACCCAAAGTATTCTTGTTTGGGTTACCACACCCAGAACGAGTGATGGGTCCACCCAAGCATGTGTTTTGGGTTCCCATGTGTTTTGGTCTGGTTGCCCTCTTGGCAAAATTGCTTAACTGTGTATGGTATGATTTGTGGGTGGTCACCCTTTTCTAAATCCTATAAAATGTAAATCTTCCCTAGCCTGGGAGAGAGGGAGCCACTCCTCCTTTCCATATTACTCTGTGCTACCAAATGACCTAATATATTTCTAAGACTACGTCAGATTTTGGTGTGTGTTCTCACAGGAAACAGATTTGAATCCTTGTCCTTTGACTTTAAATTCGTTACTCTTCCCTCTGTACTACTATTTGGCCTATGTGTGTGTTTGTGTTTATGTGATGAAACACTGACTTTGTTTATAAATCAAGAGAGATTTTCTTCAGAGGCATCCTCTGACTGTGGAGAGAAGCCCTGAGTTGGCAGACAAATACCATGCACAAATAAAGCTGTACATGCCCAACCATCAGGTACATACGGTTAGAGCACCATCAAACTTCAAAGAGTTGTTCTGCCTCTCAGACACCCACACGAAGCTCTGAAGCGGTGCCTATATTTGGCACAGGTACCTTACGTGGCCATGTTAAAGACAATCTTTCCTTAAAGCCGGTTGCTCACCTCTTGCAGGTTTAGGTGACTGTTGATTTTGGCTGTGTTATGGCCATCTCATCAGCTAGTGGTGGCTGTTAAAAAAAATTAGAATGATGATAACAGTAGCTCATATTTTACATAGGCCTTGGCAGGTTTTTTAAAAAATTGTTTGTTTTTTGTTTTTTGAGGCAATCAGAGTTAAGTAAGTTGCCCAGGGTTACACAGCTAGTAAGTATCTGAAGCCAGATTTGAATTCTGCTCCTCCTGACTTCAGGGCCAGTGCTCTAACCACTGCACCACCTAGCTGCCCCAGGCCCCTGCAGTTTGAGCCATTTTCATATGATTTCATTTGATCCACACAACAATCCTGCCAGGTAAGCAGTCAAAAGTATTACTAGTGTGTAGAGCTTAGGCCCCTGAGTCAGGAAGGCCTAGCTGGGTTTGGGTGTGGCCTCTCACACATAACTGGCTATGTAACCCTGGGCAGGTCACTTAATTTCCCAGTACCCCAGGCAACCCTCTGAGACTCTAAGTTTCAGAACAGTGGCTTCATCTGCATTAGTAGAAGAAAGTGCTGCATTTTTGAGCCTTAGTTTCTTCATCTGTAAAATGGAGATGGTTATTCTTACACTACCTCCCTCTCAGAGTTATCACGAGGAAAGCACTTTGTAATTTTATGTTTTTTGAGGGGGGGAGGCAAGGCAATTGGGGTTAAGTGACTTGCCCAAGGTCACACAGCTAGTAAGTATATCAAGTGTTTGAGGCTGTATTTAAAATGAGGTCCTCCTGACCCCGGGGCTGGTGCTGTACTTACTGGGCCACCTCGCTCCTCCTACTTTGTAACTTTAAAACACTATGCAAATGTGAGCCGTGATAGTCACAGAGAAGTAGTGTATCACAGTGGGAAGAAAGCTGGCCTCAGAGCCAAGCAAACCTTGTGGCTGTGCGATTGGTGCGAGTCTCTTCACCCCTCATTCCTCCCAACTACTCCAAGCCTATAAATTGCAAAGCCACGAGAAATCGCATTGGTAGAGAGGGTTGGGAGCTCCCAATGTGGCTCAAATCACAGCTCTATTAAAGAACAATCTTCACTTTACGGATGAGGACATAATAACAGTGCAGCACTTGGAGGTCTTGCAAAGCACGTCCCATCCACTGTCTAAGGAGAGCTTGACCATGCCTGTGAGAAAGGTATTACATATATTATTATTTCTCCTTTACAGAAAAGGAAATCAAGGCCAGAGAGGTGTAAGTGATTGGCTGAATCCACCGACAATTGTTTAGTAAGCTTGTGCTATGCACAAAGACAAAAGCAAAACTGTCTCTGACATTAAGAAGTTTACGTTCTAAAGAGGAAGACACACACATATATAGTTACGTTACAAAACAGATCCATTGAGGGGGAGACACGAGCTATTGGTAGAGATCCGGAAAAGCTTCATGTAGCTCCATATGTTCAAAGTGGAACTCATTCTCTTTCCTTCAAACCCTGCCCACCTCCTGCCTTCCTTATTACTATAAAGGGACATCTTCCTAGTCTCTTAGGATCCAAACTTGGGTGTAATTCTCTACTCCCATTTTTCACCTCCCCACATCCAATCTATTACTAAGGCCTGTTGATTTCACCTTTGCAACATCTCTTGAATATGCCGCCTTCTCTCCTCTGACAGTGCCATTACTCTGTTGCAGGCCCTCATCACCTCAGCCCAGGACTCTTGCAGAAGCCTGCTGGTGGGTCAGCTTGCCTCAGGTCTCTCCCCATTCTGGTCTCTCTTCTTTTCAGCCACTAAGTGATTTTCCTAAAACACAGATCTCACCATGTTACTCCCTCTCCCCCTTCAATAAACTTCAGTGGCTCCCTATCACCTCCAGGAACGAATACAAAATGCTCTTGACATTCAAAAGCTTGACATTCAAAGCCCTTCCTAATGCAGCCCCCTCCTACCTTTCCAGTCCTCTTAAACCTTACTCCCCAACAGGTACTTTCTGATCTAACAACACAGGCCTCCTGGCTGATCCATAAAATAAACACTCCATCTTTCAGCTCTGGGTGTTTTCTCTGGCTATGCCCCATAGAGTGAGAATGTTTCCCCCCCTCATTTCTGCCTCCTGGCTTCTTTGGCTTCCTTTAAATCCCACCTAAAATACAGTCTTTTTACTGAAAACCTTTTCTGACCCCTCTTAATCATAGTGCTTTCCAGCTCTTAATTATTTCCCACTTGTCCTGTGTATAACTTGTATATATTTGTTGTCTTCTCCATTAGATTATGAGTTCCTTGAGAGCAAGTACTGTTTTTTACCTCTTCCTGTATCCTCAGAGGTTAATACAGTAACGAGCACGTAGTAGGCACTTAATGAATGTTTATTGACTAACTAGACCATAACACTTAAGCTGAGTCTTAAAGCTCACAGTTGCAAGGTCACCCAGGAATGAATACTGGGTCTGATTCCATGTTCATCTTCTCAATTATACTGGGCTTGGGGAGGTTATGTTTTAAAATGTAACAAATGACATTGGGGAATAAAGGGGCCAATTTGTAGGTCTGAGAAGTTTCTGGGAAACTCATGGGTATCATCCATTTGATCAGGAACAGGAAGATGCTTGTGTATTTATACTTAATTGTGTGAGGAAAAAAGGAAAGCAAACTCCTTGAAAATTCCCAAGAGCCATATTAATGGTTATAAATCTTCTTTTGTGAAGGAGGATGTAAATGATTTTTTATTTGCCGAAGTGGTGGTTGGCTGGGAGGAGATTGGTAAGCCAAGGAGAACTTTCTGTTTCTTCCCCAAATAATTGTATCTTCCAAGGCCCCATCGTCTTGGGGACATAGGACATTTTTTTTAAGTGACTCAGAGTAATCATAGAATAATCTGTATACTAGATGTTTGCTCTCACTTGTATGCCATAAGCTAGAACAGCTTTGCTCTAGGCTTCAGCCAGTAGAATGAGTTGTCTTTTCCATTCCCTTGCGCGTGTGTGTGTGTGTGTGTGTGTGTGTGTGTGTGTGTGTGTGCCAGTACAAAAAAAAGCAGATGGAAACAAGGGAAAACTCTTAGCACAGGCCAAAGCCAAAACATTCCATTTAAAAATGAAACTCCATCTGCCTCACTTTCTCCTACCACACTGCGACCATAAAAGCATGAGTTAACGCCTGACTCACTTGGATTTGTCTTGATTAACTGTAAAGTTAGAGCGAATGACATTTAGTGAAACTGAAAACGAAGGCACTGTCCTTTAGGAACAGGACAACATACCTTGCAGGCTTCCTCTGGCAGTGCAAACTGTATTCTGGGAGGATCTTCTCTATGTGCAAGATCATTCTGATTAGCAGGGTACTTTTGGGCTCTGTTTTCCAGTTCTTAGAAGATTTTGCTTTTTGCTGATCCAAGATGAAGTTATTTTTATTATTGGACCAGTTATTGGATGCAGAGAACTTTTGGTATCCAAGTACTCACTGTCAGTTGTAATGGCTAACTTGCCAATGACTTGTAGCCTTAGAGAGTTGTGTGGGGGCACTGAGAGGTTTAAGTGACTTACCCAGGGTAAACCAGCAGATCATATGTATTAGAATCTAGATCTTCTAGGCTTCAGTGAAGGCTTAGTGTCTGTCCACTTCATGTCATATAGATATAAGATGTTGCTTTTGTTGACCTGATTTTAATAGTTCTGTTCTTCAGTAAGCCACTAGTGCATTCATCAAACATTTGTTGGCCATTTATTATGTATAGACACTCTAAAGCAAAGGCCCTGGGCTCTGCATCCTCATAATCATTGGTTGCCTACATAGTTATCTGAATTTCCACTTGCCTCAGCCATATGCTGCTCTCAGATCATCTCGAGTTATTAAATAAGGTTACTTAATGATTCTTCCTGTACGTTAGAAAATTCATCTGCAGTTTCATTAAAAGCATACTAATATGTGGGTCTATGACAGTCGTCTGTACCCTTTGGCAAAGTGGCCAAATTGAAGAGTAAGTAAATCCTTGGTTCCGGTATCCCCCACTTCCCGATGACAGTCACTAGGGCAGAATGTATAGGAACATAGATTTTCAGCTTGAAGGGACCCCAGAAGTTATCTGTTCCAACCCTTTTCACTTTATAGATGAGGAACTAGGACCCAAAGAGGTTAACAGAAGCCTATTGCCATTCCTGTTCATTCGAGTCTACTATTCCCTTCCTCGAAAGACCCTTCCTCAACAATGTCTTTTTTTTTTAAAGCTATTATCAGAGGCAAGAAAATTAAGAACAAATTCTGTCCAAGCCCACTTGAGAGAGATCTATGTGAACCTAGGAACCTTGATCCCCAGTTTTTCTGTGATTTTTCCATAAGGCTATACATTATACAACCAAGATGTGGTATTCTGTGTGATAACTTCACTTTGCCAAATTGGGATCTCATGTGTGGTTCAGGTAAGCAGCACTTTTTACTGGTTAAGGTAAACTTTCCACCCAGATCTTTCTGATTCCAAGTCCAGCACTCTTTGTAATGATAGTAATAATGATGATGATAGCTAACATTTATATAGCCCTTACTATCTGGCAAACACTGTATGAAGTGCTTTTTATGATCATTATCTTACGTGATCTCCATAACAACCCTGGGAAGTTAGTGCTAATATGGTTACCATTTCACCACTGAGGAAAGTGGTGAACAAACAGAGGAAGTGACATGTCCAGGATCACTTAGCTAGTAGGTGTCTGAGATTGGATTTGAGCTGGGGTCTTCCTGATTCCAGATCCAATGCTCTATCCACTGCACTACCTGGCTACTCCACATGCTGAAAAGAAGGCTTTCACTACGCGGAAGAGAAATAGGTTACAAACTGGGTTAAGAGAGTTAGACTTGAGTCTTTATCAGGGTTTCTTCAGAGCATTAAAATGCAACTGGTTGAGCTGGATGGAGGAAACCAGTTGCAGGTTCAGAGATCAGTGCCAAGTGTTCGTTACTGGAAGAAGAGGCAAGGGTGAGGAGCAGATGATTGTCTGTATGCTTCAAGCTGTTTCTCCAAAGCTTTGGCCCTTTTACAGCAACATTGAGTATATTTTAACACTCCAGCCACAGTCTAATTATGAAACATTGTCACTAACAAGCATTTATTTAGTGCTTACTATGTGCCAGGCACTGTGATGGGGATGTTTCTTCCTGAGCCTGTCATGTCAGTAAAACCATGGATTTGGTCTTATTGCTTGTCTTTACCACCCTTCCACCTTTTAACAATCCTGTTCCGTGTCAGCCAGAGTTCTCACATTGATCCTTTGTTTCATCCTCACCTTCATGCTCAGGGCCCCCTGTTATAGGACTTCTCTCAGGCCTCCGCATCTTCTTCAGACACCCCATACTCCAAAATATTAACCCATCCTCCTGTCCCCCCAGCTTAAAATGTGCATTCCCTCAGTGAGTTTCTTCTCAATTAGAAAGAAAATATATTTAAAGTAATTCATAGTAGGAATGATTAATAAGCTTAGCCTTCCTTGAGATATAAGTACTTTAAAAAAGGAAACCAGAAACACAGTAAATTATTGACCCAAATAAATCCTTAAGGAATGTGTGGGGAGGTATTTTTGAGCAAATAGAACTTTTTGCGTCTCCATCACCGCCATTCCTTCCATTCCCCAAACCACATTTAGAGTCAGTGGCTTGGCGCTATCCTCCTAAAACAATTCCAGCCATCGCTTTGTGTTTAAAGTTTTGTGTGTATGTACTTCTGGTATATAATGTATGGGATACTCGATTTTACACATCGAAAACAGAAGGTGAGATCCTTGTTCCTGAAAAGTCAATGGAGTTTGATACCACACTTCTTCATTCTTAATTCCAAAAAGATCAAAAACAAAAGAAACAACTCATATTGTTGACAAAAGTGAAGTGTTCAGGAAATATGATAAGGAAGAGTTGTTGTTTAGTTATTTCAGTCGTGTCTGACTCTTTGTGACCCCATTTGGGGTTTCCTTGGCAAAGATACTGGAGCGATGTGCCATTTCCTCCTCCAACCCTGACTACAAATGAGGAAACTGAGACAAACAGTGTTAAGTGACTTGCCCAGGCTCACACAGATAGTAAATATCCGAGGCCAGATTTAAACTCAGGTCTTGGGCAGCTGTGTTGCAGTAGATAAGAGTACCAGGCCTGAAAGTTATGAAGACACATCTTCCTGAGTTCAAATCTGGTCTCAGACACTTACTAGCTGTATGACCCTGAGCAAGTTACTTTACCCTGTTTGCCTCAGTTTCCTCATCTATAAAATGAACTGGAGAGAGAAATGGCAACGCATTCTAGTATCTTTGCCAAGAAATCCCCAAATGGGATCACAAAGAGTAGAAAACAACGGAACCTATTGAACGTACTGACTCCAAGGCTAGCACTCTATTCGCTGCACCACCTAGCTGCCCTTAGGGAAAGGTTGTTATCTCTTAAACTCTTGTCTTTTTGGCTCAGTCATTGTGTTTACCTCCATTTCCTTTGTCTTTTCCTGTCATTTCACTGTTTCCATAAAGACAACACATGATATTTCTTCTTCGATGGTAAGCCACACTCAGAATTTCACGTAAGCTTTAAAACTCTGGCTCAGAGATGTGGGTGGCAAAACTCTGACCGTGCATATGGTGGCAATGGATAGAGGCTCCTTTGCTGAACCACCAAACTTTCAAAAGAAGACTCTTTGGAATAGTCAGGTACCCCCTAACAATCCTACCATGGTTTATGCTTCACCAATCAAGTTCTCACTTTCTTTTATTTTATTTTGATGCTTGGGCCTGGGAAAATTACTTTTATGGAAGCATAGATGCTAGCTGTGTAGATGGTGTTTTAATTCCCTTGGAATTCATCAAGTAACTCACAGGACCTATTTTATAAGAAGAAAATGCCCAATTTTCTCTGATTTATATATTGGCTGCTAGAAGGCTGAAAATAACTAATTTCTAAATGCTTCCTTTGTGACCAACAGTGTAAAGCCATTATCTCGAACTTTTGGAATCCTTGAGTGTTTCCACTAAGAAACATCCATATTAATGGACAGAATAAATGATCAGTTAATGTGCTCTGAATATCCTAAAGCTTTCCCCCCAAATGCTCTTTTCTTATAGTAATCATTCACTTTCAAATCCATTTTGACATAGTTTTTCCATATAGTTTTGAAATCTTGTTTCTCGGAACATCCCTAACCGTATATCAATTGTTTTTTTTTCTGTAATAAAATTATTTTTCATCTATTTTGCACTCTTCTGGGCTTATTTAAGTTGTAGACCCACTGGCAGGCTGCCTTCTTACATTTAACACTAGGTGCAAAAAGACTACTGCCCTGAAAGGCTGATGGGCATTTGTCAAGTGGATTAGAAGTGTCCAAAATATAACGTCTTGATTCTGTAAAAGTCTGGAGTGTTGTTTTCATGAGAGCACTGAGAATGAAGGCTGGTCTCTGGTTTCTTGATAGAGAAGGATTCTGTGTCATTGCACACACAACTGGATCTAGAGGTAGGTAGACCTGAATTCAAATCCGAGCTCAGACACTTACTAACTGTATGACCCTGAGCAAATCACTTAACTTCTGTCTTCCTCAGTTTCCTCATCCCTAAGATGAGGGTGATAATACCAACTACTTCCCAGGGTTTTTATGAGGGTAAAAATGAGATAACATTTGTAAAATACCTTGCAAACCTTTAAATGATAGCATCTGTGCTGCCCATCACACAGAGTTTCTCTTGACCTCTCTCTTCTCCAGGAAACTCTTTTCTGGGTTTTCATGATACAACTCTCTCTTGGTTTTCCTTCTATCTTTTTACCACTCCTCAGTCTAGGGCAGGGATTCTTAACCTGAAACTCATGGTTTGCCAAGGGGTCCAATGAATAGATTTCTGGAGATTGTGGACTTAGATGGAAAAAAAATCCCATACTTCTTTCAATATAATTAGTTTTCTCTGTAATCCTATGTATTTTATTTTATTCATTTAAAATATTATTCTGAGGAATCCATACGCTTCTCCAGACTTCCAAATGAGTCCATGACATTAAATAAACAAACCAAAAAGGATAAGAACTCCTCGTTTTGGGAAAATAGCATAGGAAAATACCAAGAAAAATGATGTTCTGAGAGCACAGAGATGATTATGTCACTCCCTTGCTCAAAAACCTACAGTGCCTCCTAGTTGCCTTTAGGCTCAAATATGCACTCTTCTGTTAGGTGTTTAACCCTCTTTGTAATCTTCCTCCAGCCTAAATTTCCAGATCTTCTACTGCTGCTGCTGCTGCTACTACTACTACTACTACAACTACTGCTACTACTACTTGGGTTTCTAGAGTTATCCTACTATTTGCCAAGCATATATACTATTTGAGGCAGCTGGGTTGCCCAGTGGATAGAGTGCTAGGCCTGGAGTCAAGAAGACTCATCTTCCTGAGTTCAAATCCGGCCTCAGATATTTCCTAGTTATGTGACCCTAGGCAAGTCACTTAACCCTGTTTGCCTCAGCTTCCTCATCTGTAAAATGAGCTGGAGAGAGAAATGGCAAACCACTCCAGTATCTTTGCCAAGAAAACCTCACATGGGGTCAGCCACAAAGGGTCAGACATGACTGAAAAACAAATTGAACCGAAACATCTCCCCTGGGGATAGAATGCCCTCTTTTCTCACCTCCAGCTGTTAGAATCCCTAACTTTTTACAAAGCTCAGCCCAAGTGCTACCTCCTCCATGAGGCCGCCAACTGCCAGCACCTCCTTATGTGTGTGTATGTATATATGTGTATGTGTGTATATATACGTATATGTAGGGTATATATGTATATATATCTCATATATACATGCATACACGGTGAAAGAGTATTTTCTTATATGTGTTCCTGTCATTACATATTATGTGATTTCTTTGAGGCCAGGGATTGCGTCACTTTTTGTCTTTGTAGGCCCAGGGCCTAGCAGGACGCCTCCTAGCACTTAATAGTGAAAAGTGTGTTGGATTTGGAGTCTGCCTACCTGCTTTCATAATCTTTCTCTACACTTATTAACTTTGTGACCTTGGGCAAATCACTTAAACTCTCTGTACAAGAGTTTCCTCATTTTTAGTAGGAGGGATTGGATTAGACATCTTGAAACTCCCTTTCAACCTATTATTATTATACAAAGCTTGTTGTCTGAAATGAGAAATAATACATATAAAATACTTTGTAACCTATAACAATAAATGTGAGGTTTTATTATGATAGTATAAACAACAAAAGCATCAATCTTTATTAAGATCCTGAATAAATGATGTTTACCTTGGACCAGTATTCTTGTTTGTTTTTCTTAACCAAAGACAATGAACCCTAAAATGGCTGGTAGCACAACATGCTTTCTGGCAGGTTAGGGTTAGGGTCCCTCACCTCCCCGTAGAAGGTCACCGGTTCTCCAAGTGTGCAGGACAATACTTTGGGATATTGTTGTCATTATCATTCCTTTTGTTAGGTTTACAATTGTAGTAGTGAAGGGTAGATGAAATGCCTTTTGGAGCCACTCATTTTAGACTGTTGCTATCTGGGATTTTTTACTTCTCTTATTTTCACAAAGTGAATGCTGTCTTCTATATTGCAAATGTTGACTGTTCCCAATGTGCAAAAAAAAAAAATGGCCCTTTCTATCCTTAAGAGCAGGGAAAAAACGAATTAAATGGGCAACCTTCATTATAGTTTTGAATAAATGATTGTTTGACATGGACCAATGTTCTTACTTCCTTTTTTTCCTTTAAATCAAACCAGTAAATTTATAATACAGTAAGCTTCCTGGCAGGTTAGGGTTAGGGTTCCTAAAATATTCATACCCTTGCCTCACCTTACTGTAAAAGGTCTCCAGTTCTCAGAGTGCGCAAGAAAGTGTATTCGTGATAAGTTTCGTGTGGCCCCAACGACGTAACTGATTTCCTTGTTTGCGTAGGGAAATGCCTAGCCCTGTTCCCTGTTAGGGATAACTTCCTCAGGTTGTTTGATTGCATCGGAAAGTACGTCCTTCCAGTCTGGTGATGTGAATATGACAGTACCATATGGCTGCTCCAGTCTGTATTTAAACTCCTTCCTTGATATGAGCAAATTCTTTTGGAATATTAATTAAGAAGGCTTTCTTGCTAAGCCAATTTATGAAAGTTCCAAATCGCTAAGTGTTGCTGAAGTAGCTTAGCCCACTGTTAGTTAACTAATTGGATACTGCATATAAATTAACCAAGTAACACCCCCAAAGAGTTGACATTTATAAGATACCTGAAGGTTCACAAAGTGCTTTTCTTCAGTTCCTGTCATCCCTGTTTTCTTGGACTCACAGCTAGAAGGGACGTCAGAGGCATCTCCTTCAAGCAATACATGCAAAGGGATCCTTCTACCCATAGCATCCCCCCAAAGTAGTCATTCAGCCTTTGGGTAAATACCTCAAGTGAGAGTCACCCCATTTTTCTCAAGGTAGTCCACTTCACTTTTCTTTAGCTATAGTTGTTAATAAATTTTTGCTTCTGTTAAGCCTAAATTTGCTTCTTTGCAACATCCACCTAATGCTTCTAGTTCTGCCCTTTGAGGCCAGGCAGTTAAAGACTAATCACTCTTCTATGTGATAACCTTTCAAACATTTAAAGACAGTTATTGTGACCCCAAAGTCTTCCCTTTTCCAGTCTAGACATCCCTTGTTCCTTCACCAGTGTCTCTTATGGCATGACCTCCAGGTCCTTCATCACTTTGGTTGCCTGTCTCTGGACATATTCCACTTGTCAATGCCCTTCTAGAATGTGGTCCCCAGAACTGAACACAAAACTGCAGATCTAGTTTAACTCCTTGACACTTTCTTCTCTCTAGGTTCCTGGAATACCACTCCTCCTGTCTCTCTAACCACTTCTCAATCTTCTTTACTGAATCCTCATCCTAATCATGTCCTCTAACCTTAGGTGTCCCACAGGGCCCTCTTCTCTTTTTGCTCTATGTATCAGCTCCTGTGGATTTAATTGCTATTCCTGTGCTAATGATTCTTAAATCTAGTCATCCTGCTCTGAACTCTCTGCTGACTTTCAGACATCTCTAAATGAATATCCAATAGATGTCTTAATCTCAATATCTTCAAAACAGAACTCATCATCTTTCCCCTTAAACCTTATCTACCTTCCCGATTACTATAGAGAACAACCCCATCCCCCCAGTTCCTTACGCTCGAAGCCTAGGAGCCATCCTTGAATCCTCACTATCTCTCATCTCATATGCAAGCTGTTGCCAAGCCTTGTTGATTGTACCTTTGCAATATCTTTCAAATATGTTCCCTTCTGTCCCCTGACACAGCTGCCATTCCTAGACTAGTGCATAGCCTGATGGTAGATCTATCCTGCTTCCAGTCTCTCCCTACCAAACTGTCCTTCATATAGCTACCAAAGTGATTTTCCTAGAGCACAGGTCCTACCATGTTACCTCTCTGCTCAATAAACTCCAGTGGCTCCCTATTGCCTTTAGGATTAAATACAAAATACTCTGGCATTCAAAGCCTTCTTAACCTAACCCCCTCCTACCTTTCTAGTTCTTTATTCCCTGACGTGTACTCATTGATCCAGGGACATCGACCTCCTGGCTCAGAAACTCGAACTCTCAGCTCTGGGCATGTTCTCTGGCTATAGGGGATGCCTGGAAAGCTCTCCCTTTTCTTCTCCTTTTACTTGGTTCCCTGGCTTCTTTTAAGTCCCAACTAAAATCTCATCTTCTACAGGGTATTCCTAAAGTCTGGACACGTAGGCAAAAATGCATACTTTCAGGAAATGAAATGATTGAAATTTGCAACAACATTTTATTTAATTGGAATATTAACAAATAACGTCTTCAATTTCAAATAACATCGTATGATTTAATGTTCGTATTCCAAGAGTGAATGTGCTAAAATTGACGGCGATGTGGAGTTACTGAGTTATTGCATCGAGTTCATGTGAATCTTGCAAAGCGCATCAACCTTTCCGTCACAAATGATGAAAATTATTTTGAAGATGTTATTTGTTAATATTCCAATTAAAGTGTTGTTGTAAATTTCATTCATTTCGTTTCTTGAAATTATGCATTTTTGCCTCTGTGTTCAGACTTTAGGAAGACCCTGTAGAAGCAGCTTTCCCTAACTCCCCTTAATTCGAGCACTTTCACTTTATTATTTCACTCTGTATATATTTGTTTGTACATTGTCTTCCCGGTTAGATTGTGAGCTGCTTGAGGGCAGAGACTGTCTATTTTTTTGCCTCTTTTTCACTTCCCAGGGTTTATCATAGTGCATGGCGCATATTAGGTACTTAATAACTGTTTACTGATGATTGATTGCCTTGGGATGAATTGAGACTCCAATTCAACATATAAAGATACTACTGTGCGCCAAATAAATGATGGTGTGAGTATGTAGAGAAAGAAAGGAGAGGAAATTTACATTGCAGCGTGGCCATCTTAGAGGGAAATTGGGACGAATCCAAATGTAGTCTTAGTCTTTTAATATCCCTCAGAATAGGTGAGTCTTTGCCTCCTCTTGTTTATCTAACTCTGTTACATTTTCATCAGACCTCTTCTGTTGTGTTGACACAAGTTAGGAACGAGAGGGGAAGGGGGAAATGGTCAAATGTCATACAAACACACTTCTTATTTCTTCTTCCAGGTCAGTGCATTTAGTTAATGATCCGGATCTGAGACGAGTGGCTTGCATCCAATCTGATGTTTGAATTTACTGAGCAAACTCGGGAGAGGGAAGTAGACACTTCCCAAGTGTCTTTGAATCCCTTTTTGGTATCACGGATGAATGGAACCTTAGAGAACATCTGGTTCAACCCTCTCCTTTTAAAGTCATGGAAATTGAAGCTCAGAGAAATAGGGGATTAAGAGGAAGTCATCTATGGGCTTTGGTTACTGTAGCCAGCCTTGTGAAAGGGGGGAAGCAAATGAAATTCATTCCAGCGCATGCTTCCCTGTAGAGGTTGTATGGAGGAAAGTAATTGTCCACATAAGACTTTTTGAATCATCTCCGTGTCATATGAGATGGCGTAGGCAGATGGTTTATACTGATAAGATTTCCTGTCTGTGTGCTCTCTACACTGCTGTCTGAGTCGGCCGTGATTCTCTCTGAAGCTTAAAGAGCTAACAAGCGTCTCCAGAGAGATTCGGTGTTATGTCCCTGTGATAATGGCCGAATGTGTCTAGATACTGTTGTGGAGCACATGGGCTCTTTTTGTGGAGCAAATGGTTCTCATTCAGTCATTGTGGTTAGAGCATTCTACTTTAATTTCTGTTTCTTTAGTTTCTAATATTCAGATGACTTTCGGCTTTAGTATTTGATTTGACTTTGACTAGAAATTCTGCAAAATCCTATGACTCTATTGTTGGGGTTTAGACTTTGCCCACCCAGGGATGCCAAAAACTGTTGGGGTTTCATGACATGTTGTGGTGGAACCATCTCAAAGAATTTCAAAGTCAGATCACCTGTAATCCAAGTATTGGCATTGAGATTTATGCCTCTCATGAAGCAGGCTAAATTCCAAGAGGAGCCAGCAACTTCAGAGAAAGCAAGATGGATTTCTATAGGGTAAAGATGCAATTACATAATAGAAATTATGAATATTAAAAAGGCAGGAGGGTTTGTTAAGGGATTAGGTAATAGGGGAGGGGTCCCAGCCACAGTGGAACTGCGCATGTGACTACCCACAATGCATACAGAAAAACCCGTTTAGGGGGGTATGTATGAATGATAATGATAATAAGCCTCTCTATATCATAAGTTCACTTTAGGTCAGTTCTTTACTGTAAGTGTGCAAGTGCCTACTTAGGGAAAGTCCCTGCTGTTGTTTTGGGATCCACATCCTGCTTGGGCATCCTGGTGGTGCTGCTTTCTGATTGACTGGCTGAGTATTGTGGTCCTGTCTGAGACTAGATGGATGTGGTTGTGGTTGAGTGTGTGGACATACCTGCTGTTTCTGTGGGAAATATGAGGAATGGGTCTGGGGGCGTGGCTCGCTAGAGGCAGTGGCTGGGATCCCATCACATGGACATGCCTGCTGTTCTATGAGAACTGTGAGTTCAAGGACACACTTGCTGTTCTAGTGAGCAGTGAGGCACATATGAAGAAGTTAGGATATTGAGTGGGGGGTGGGGTGAGTGGCTAGGTAGGGGCAGTGGGCCTGCTGTTCAGTGGGGCCTATAAGGAAATTAGAATATTGGAGCTGTGGGCTGCTTTATTAGGATTCATCATATATCAAAAATATAACCATCTGTTGGGATCTTGTTTAGCACTGAAACATTTTGGCCTTATGTACCATATTTTAGCGCAGTTTCCTTCCGTGGGCTACATTTATTGATCCTAACCAGCAGAGCTGTTCTTTGCTGATACAGCAGGGCTGCTGGTTTTTCTATGAGTGATTCTGTTTGATCTAGTGCCCTTTAAATTGATATTTTTTCTCTTTATTAACTTACGTTTCTATCATCAACATACAAGAGAACTATGACCCTTTTAAAGAATAAAATTGGCACAGAATCACTTTGACAAACGTTTAGTTTGAGGCATTGGATTCCCACCCTGGTTCTCCAAAGCACATTCAGGTGAAGTTAAAATTACCTATAATTGAGGCAAATCCTAAACCTTTTTTTTTCAAAATTTTAAAACTGTTATTGAAATAAATGTCTAGATCTAGAGCTTGGTATAACCTTAGAGGTCATCTAGTTTAACTCCTTTATTTATAGATGAGGAAACTGAGGCCTGGAAAGGTGGGATTTGAACATAGCTCCAGTAACTAACTCCCAGTTCAGTGCTCTTTCTATCGTCATGCTGCTTCTTCAGTTAGAATCTGTTATGTGATGCTATGGCTCAGTGATAGGACACCTTTGATTTTTAGTATGTTCCCTTGCCTTTTGCTCCCTCAGCTGCCTCCCCCAGCCAACAAATAGTGTGGTACTGTGCTGCTTTTGTATTTCATCTTTATACAGAAGATTTTCTTTTCTGCTTCTGAGTCCAATTTGTACAGTGACTGGAGTCATAAATACTCATGGCAGCAAAGATTTCTCACCAGACCCAAGGTGCTCATTCTCTCTGGAATACTTGAACTTTTAAATCCACAGATAAACAAACCTGCTTTCTGCAAGAGATTGAATCTAGAGAACTACTCAGGAATAAACATCTGGGATTTCTACCTCATTATGTTGTAAGACTTGCCTTGTTTCCGAATATGGTTTTTGTAAACAGCCATTTCATCAAATGGTGGCATTGAGGTATAGCTAGCTATGTCAGCTGAAATCCGCAAGGGGGTATATTCTGAATTGATTTTGCTTTGATTTTAACTTAGCTTTTGTTGGTTATTTGGTTTAAGTTAATAACATTACAGAAGAAAATAGAACTGGATATGAACCCCACTTCACTTGTATTTTTATAAAACAATGATGTTAACCAGGGACATTTATAAATGTCTCCTGCAATTTCAAATGAGCTTTTAAAAAATTTCTTTTAACTAATGTTCCAGATGCGGTTTCTCTGGCTGGGAGGTAGCCATTTGATGAGAAGTCTTATGCCAGGACTCTATATAATATTTCACATTTGTCTCCTTATTCAAAGAGTTTTTTTTTTGCATTAAAACATGGCTTTGTGGAAAGTTGAGGTTAAGGAAAGAAAGTGAATATACAAAATCAGGTGAGCTTTTGGAGTTAGTGCTGTGTGCACTTTACTGGTTGAGGAAGAAGGGGAAAATATTGCCAAAAATGAGTTTGTCTTCCTGTGACCACTTTTCTATTTGCTAGGACACAGTATAATGATGAAGAGGACAGTGTGTCTTGAGGATATGACATTTTGCATTTTACCATGTTGTTAATGTCTGTGCCATGATTAAAAATGAGTTTTAGATTGGAATGATTTACTGAGGTTTTGGGGTTGGATTATTCTATTTTAAGTCACATCGAATCAAATTGGAACTTCCAAGTTTTGTCTTTGTCTGAGACTCTGAGGCATATCATTCCCTCTCCTCCTGTTGAGTCTTTAACTGATATAATTTCCCTATTTTCATTGTATTAGATAATACACAGGAGGCACTGGAGGTTTGGACTCAAGCCTCTAACAGGTTCTCTCATGATTTGGTCAGACAGGAAAGATAGCTTCAAAGGGGTTAATAATAAGCTTTATTCTAGTCTAGTTTTCTCTAACAGTATTGCTGATAACAGAAGCACTACAAACTCCCACAGTATTGCTTAATCACCCTCCTCACAGGGGCCGGTGATAATGGGGGGTGGGGTGGGGGGCAACTACCTCTACATCTTGATGGGGACAATCGAGACAGGCACAACTTGTGCATTCAACACTAAATGCTCCCCTAAATTCCCTCAAGCCTCAATGGGGGCCGGTTGAGGCAAACACAGATTCCCCACTCCTGATCCTTGATGGGGGCCGATGAAGACGCACAGCATCCCAGCTTGTGCATTCAACCATAAAGCTTCCCCAACTCAGTGACCACTGACCACCTGTTTTATAGGGCATCAGACAAAGAAGACATAATGCCAGCAGTAGCCTCACGAGTTTGCATTACCTCATCCTTATATCTCACTGCTCAGTCTCAGTGGATGTTTACAGGTTCAGCACACATGTTTATATTATTTGTCCTTATATAATGCTGCATAAGCCTGGTGGAGATGTTTTGAACCATGAGCCTGGGAACTCAAATCTAATACCTGGGAAACAGAGATTGTTATGGCCACAGATCCTGGGAAACTGAGGTTGTTATATCCATAGATCCTGGGAAACTGAACTCTAAGAAATAATAACAAAAATCTACTTTACACACACCAAAATCTACCTTACTGACACTAAAATTCACCTTACTTACACATTGAAATATAAAGTGAGAAGTTGCAGACATTTCCATTTCCAGCTTGAGGTTTTCTTCCCTTTTTTTTCTCTTCTATGCATGAAGTTGCATATTGTCAAATGGTATGGGTTGGTTCCCCCCTCCTCTTCCCTCCACATATCACCCCAGCTGTGGAGAATAAAAGACACCTGTCAGATTTTCCAATCTTTCAGCTTCCTACTACTTCTTTTTTTTTTTCTTAAGGCAATACGTGCAGAGAGCTACAAGTTGTGCACACTAATGCACAATTACATTAGAGTGGTACGCGCAGCATTTAACTAACTGGTAATGATGCATATGCCTGTTTTCTTCAAATTCATCTGACGTTCTACTAGTGATTGTAAATAAGTTCAATAAACTATTTGTAAATAATTTTTTTAACAATTATTTGTTTATAAAATTAAATAATAAAGAAATTACAGAATTAGGGAGCTAGAAGGTTCTCATTGACCATCTAGTCCAACCCATACATGATAGCAATCCTCAGCATAATGTACTGCACAAATGGCTGTCTAGCCTCTGCTCAAGGACCTTCCAGGAGATTTTAACCCAGCATCTCTTGAGGAAGCCCATTCCATTTTTGGATAGCTCTAATTCTTAAGACATTTTTTTCTGACATCAGGCCTCAGTCAATCTCTTGGCAACTTCCACCCATAGCTCAGAACTAGTCTACAAAGACAGGAGAATTTATATTAAATTATGTATAATATATAATGATATATATTATACACTGATATAAATTATGTTAAATTATGAAAAATGGGAAAAAAGTTTGAAAACCATATATTGAAATGACAAGTTCTACCTAGTATAAGGACCAGAGGACTTAGAGACCTGGACTTTTGATTCTGGACTCTGCTGCCTGTTTGCTGTGTGACTGTGGGAAAATCACTCAACCTCCCTGAGAAGACTCATTTTCTCCACCTGAAAAAATAAGAATAATGCTACCTGTACTGCCTATCTTATGGGGTTGTGAGGAAGAAACTTTGTAAGCCATAAACCTGTGTACAAGTGAGTTGTTTGTGGTAGTGTTAGCAGTGTTTACAGGTGATATGACAATGAAGACTGACACTTGTACGCTTCTATAACCTTCAGGTAACTATTGTCCCTCAAAAGCATCATTGCTCTTGACAGAAGCCTAAGGTACTGGTATTGAATATTTATAGGTTGATTTAACAACATTTGTTTATGTTAGGTCAATTTAATTTAAGTCCATTTGCCCAGTTGTAGGGGTGTGTGTGTGTGTGTGTGTGTGTGTGTGTAAGAGACACAAGGAATATTTTAAATTATAATAGGTACTAGGTATCTTTGTATAGAAGAATGATTTCTAGATAATTCTTTTAATATTCCAGTTCCCTGAAGTTTAGTAACATGTTTAAAGGATGTAAAAGGAGCATCTCAAAATTATTTCTAGTTCATCATTGAATATTTTCACCCACCTTCATTTTTTAAAAATAGGAAATAGTGTTTGGCTTTTCTTCTAAGGTTAAAACTTTTAAAAACTTGAGTGTTTAAAGTGGGTATTTAATGTATTTAAATTAAAACTAATTCTAAATGATACCAGTTCTTGCTCATGATCAAATTCCCTATGAGCTCCTTTGCCCCGAGAGTCTAATGGTTAATTCCACAGTGCTGAGTCCCCTGCTGAAACCTTATTGTTATTGTGTATGTAACTTTGGCCCTTCCACAAATAATTGTGCTGTTGATTTCAATTGTATTTCATTACACTGACCCCATATCAAAAATACTTGACCCACAGCGATTTCTGTGTGTATGCATACATTTTTTTCTTACACAGCTGCACCACTAGTTAAAAATTAAACAACTTTTCTCTTGTGTTTTGCTATATGTGGAAATCCACAAAAGTACAGTGAGCTCCCAATGTGTTGCATCTGAGTTCCATATGGAAAGGAACTTTACTATTAGAAATAGGATCACAGCTCCAAACAAATGTGGGGTGGGTCATTATACCCTCCCCAAATAACATTTCTACTTGCTGCAACATAGACCCTTGCTTGATTAGTTTCAGGGCTATTAAAAGTTACTGAGTTTAACTTGGCTTCCAAGTTAGTGGGCCATCATGCCAACCAGGAGCCTGCCCAGGAATGATGTGAAATCCTTCAGCCTGGGTTCTATGCTTTTCTGCTCCTGTGTAGTGCTATTCTTTGTTGGACACTTGTGATTGAAACTCCCTTGACCATATCACTTTTGGGAAGGTGGTGACTAGATCACTGAACCAGATTTCTTTACAGACTTTCTCAGGGCACACCCTGGTTAAGGTACCTATATACTGAGTATCTCTTGGCCCAGTCAAAGTGGAGAGACAACCAGGAGGCAAATTAAAGACTTGATGTTTAAGCAGAAACTATTGAAAGTACAATGGAAAGAATACTGAATTTAGACTCATAATTAGGTTTTGAATCCTTCCTCTCCTCTTTGACTTGTGTGACCTTGGACAAATCTCTTCAATCAGTCAATAGGGGAAAAGAGCAACAAAACAAATCAACATGTCAATCAGGTCCTACAACGTGTACAATATTCCACATTTATAGGTTCCAAACTCCCCCTACTCCATCCCCTAAAGGGGGAAGGTACATGTTTTTCCTATCTCTCCTGGGACTAGTTTAATCATTTTAATGTTCAGGGTTTTGTTTTAAATTATGGTTCTTTGTATTTATGTTGTTTTCATTGTTTCTTTTTATCGTTTCCCCAGTTCTACTTACTTTACATCAGTTCATGTGTCTTCCCATGCTTCTCTGAATTCTTCATACTTGTTGTTTCTTAACAGAGCAGTAATGTTCTATTACATTCACAATATTGTACATATGGAACCTTTCTGTTAACCCTCCTTGGAGTATATTTGACAAAAATTTAAAAAGCGTGAGTGTGGAGTCTGCATTGAAAGGAATTATAGATATGAATAATTCAAAGAAGCTTCTGAAGACTTGTGTGAAGTAAAACCAGTTGAAAAAAGGAAAATCCTAACAATGACTATAACATGTAGGTAAAAACGAGTTACGCTGAAAGACCACAAAACTCAAGTAAGACACTACAGTGTTGGCTCCATACTATCAAAATCTTATATTCTATCTGTTGACAGTCAGTAAACTATGGAAGTAGAAACCACTTCACAGCATTTGAAGAATTTCACCTATCTTTCTTTAGGGAATGTGCATTGCATGGATGGGTTATTTGGGTGTTTAGTAGGTATCTGCTTTGTTCAAACAAATATATCAACAATTTTCATACCTCCCTCCCTCCACCCCCATACTGGGGAATGTACAGTAGTTATAGACTGTCAGTTACTAAGAGAAAAAGAGAAGGGATTTTTTTTTTTTAAATTGCAATCATAGGATAGCTTTATCTGGCTTTGTGAAATCTTTCCAGAATGTTTGGAACCATTTTACTTCTCTTTAACCTTATGCAATATATTAGGATCAAAGGAAGTACTATGTGTAAAACAGATTACACACCTGAAAACACTATATAAATATTAGGTTCTATTATTCTTACTCTTATCTCATGTTATGTTTAGCTTTCAGCTTCAGCTTCCACATTAGCCAATATTTTACTTACTAGGAAAGATATTTTTTATTTACATGAGTGTTTTCATATTAGCTTTAAGGTAATTAAATAAAAACAATTCGCTTGGTCATTCCAATTCCAAGGAAAGTATGGTTCTGGTATTTGGCCATTTATTTTGTTGTAACTACTGACAAAATATTTATCATTGCCCGTGTTAAAGGAATGTTTGATGGAAAAGTATCATGACATCCCTCAGTCTTATCTTTTTTTCAAGGCAAACAGTTCTTCCTCCAACATACTCATTTTCCATCTTTATGGTCATTTTAGTTGTTCTTTTATCTCTCCATATCTTTCTTTCACTAATATGGGAAATCCCAAGCAAGATATGTTACTTTCACAAGGGGCTGACCATTTCCCAGTGCAGGTTATGTTTCTCTCTCTCTCCTTTTAATATCATTGCTGTTTCCAAAAAGAATTCTATTAGCCAGGTAGCACTGTTCCAGGGGAACACTATAGAGGTTGAGGCTGATCAATCACTTTTGCCTGCCAGACAGCAGTTGGCTTAGGCAGAAGGGGGTCTTAAGTCTGACACCAGTGTGGAGAGCTCCTGTGAAGGAGAGGCCACCAGAATGCCTAAGGAGAGTTAAAGTAGCCCAGGTAAAAAACATCGAAGTTCAAAGCTCCTACATCTGTCATCTATCAGTAGTTGAATCAGACTAGGGACTGGCTGCTAAACCTCTAGTCTGAGTGAGATGGGGAGGCCTCAAAAAATAACCATTTCTATTATTGATATCATTTTGGAATGTATTGATCCTTCTTACTCTCTCCAGCCATTCATTGTAACAAAAAAGTTTTTACTTATTAATTTATTTTCAATTTTCAACATTCACTTCTACAAGATTTTTTTGAGTTCCAAATTTTTCCCCATCTCTCTCTTCCCCCCACCCCAATCTGCCTTCCCTTATATCACCCCCACCCCTTCTCTTACCCCCTTCCATTATATTTTCCTGTAGGGCAAGATAGATTTCTATACCCCATTGCCTGTATATCTTATTTCCTAGTTGCATGTAAAAACAATTTTTAACATTCATTTTTAAAACTTTGAGTTCCACATTCTCTCCTTTCCTCCCTCCCCACCCACCCTCATTGAGAAGGTAAGCAGTTTGATATAGGTTATACAGTCATGCAAAACACTTCCATAACAGTCATGTTGTAAAAGACTAACTATATTCTGCTCCATCCTGTCCCCCCTATTTATTCTATCTTCTCTTTTCACCCTGTCCCTCCTCAAAAGTGTTTGCTCCTGGTTACCCCTCCTCCCATTTAACCCTCCGTTCTATCATCCCCCATCTCTTATCCCCTTCCCCCCTACTTTCCTGTAGGGTAAGATACATTTCCATACCCAGTTGAGTGTGTATGTTATTCCCTCTAAGGTCAAAGAAAAAAGGAAGACTTTGACTTAAGAGCCAAATCCAATGAGAGTAAGGTTCACTCATTCCCTCTCACCTCCCCCCTCTTCTCCAATGTAAAAGCTTTTTCTTGCCTCTTTTATATGAGGTAATTTACCCCACTCTACTTCTCCCTTTCTCCTCCCAGTACATTCCTCTCTCACTCTTTAATTTTATTTTTTAGATATCATCCGTTCATGTTTAACTCGCCCTGTGTTCTCTCTCTCTCTCTCTCTCTGTCTGTCTGTCTCTCTCTCTCTCTCTCTCTCTCTCTCTCTCTCTATATATATATATATATATATATATATGCAAATATGTACACAAACACATGTAGATAAATAGATTCCCTCCAACTCCCTTAATACTGAGAAAGGTCTCATGAGTTACAAATATCATCATTCCATGTAGGAATGTAAACAGTTCAAGTTTCATAATTCCCTTATGATTTCTCTTTCTTGTTTACCTTTGCATGCTCCTCTTGAGTCTTGTATTTGAAAGCCAGATTTTCTATTCAGGTCTGGTCTTTTCATCAAGAATGCTTGAAAATCCTCAATTTCATTGAAAATTCATTTTTTCCCCTGTAGGATTATTCTTAGTTTTGCTGGGTAGGTGATTCTTGGTTTTAATCCTAGCTCCTTTGATCATATTCCAAGTCCTCTGATCCCTTAATATAGAAGCGACTAAATCTTATGTTATCCTGATTGTGTTTCTGCAATACATGAATTGTTTCTTTCTGGCTGCTTGCAATATTTTCTCCTTGACCTGGGAACTCTGGAATTTGGCTACAGTATTCCTAGGAGTTTTCCTATGGGGATCTCTTTCAGGAGGTGATCAGTGGATTCTTTTAATTTCTATTTTTCCCTCTAGTTCTAGAATATCAGGGCAGTTTTCCTTGATAATTTCTTGAAAGGTGATGTCTAGGCTCTTTTTTTGATCATAGCCTTCAAGTAGTCCAATAATTTTTCAGTTATCTCTCCTGGATCTATTTTTCTAGGTCAGTTTTTCCAATGAGACACTTCACATTGTTTTCTATTTTTTCATTCTTTTGGTTTTGTTTTATACTGTCTTGATTTCTCATAAAGTCATTAGCTTCCATTTGCTCCATTCTAATTTTTAAGTAATTATTTTCCTTCTAGACCCCTTTTTCCATTTGGCCAATTCTGCTTTTTAAGACATTCATCTCCTCATTGACTTTTTGGACGTCATTTCCAGTTTTGGGTTACTATGAAAATAACAGTCATTTAAAAAAAAAGCATAATTCCAAATTGCATTCCAGAATGTTTAGAACTGTTTTTCTTTTTTTTTTTAATGATGTAACACGTCAACTTTTAACAATATTCCTTTGGTTCCACTCATTAGTTTGTGCTATTGATAATGACATCCCAAGTCTTGATCACTTGCCAATCTTTCTCCATCTTCTATATACATGATACAGTATCCCTAACTCTAGTAATTTGTGCTTATCTCTGTGGAATTAAGTTCTATTTGGATAGATTAGAGTTTGATTTAAAGTTACACTGGATTCAGTCCTTATTATCCAAGATATACTCACCTTACTGACATTAACCCTGCAAAATAGTGTCAGTTTTTCCAAAAAGTTTCTTAGCTCGTGCTTGTAGCTAGTCTGAAAGTTTGATTCTGCAAGTGATAAATCAGATTTATTCAGCAATCAGTATATGCCAAGCATTATGCTGGGCACAGGAGATACAAAGACAAAAAACGTGGGCCCTGCTCTCAAGGAACTTACCTGCAATGAAGAAACAAGGCATAGATGAGTTCAAAATGTATATGAGGTAAATGCTGTATCTAGTGGGGCAGGGGAGAGAATCAGAAAAGTCCTCATGAAGGAGGTAACCAGTGAGCGAACTGGGCTGTTCACTGAGGTATAGATTTGAAGAGGAAGGTGAAGAAGGAAAATTTTAAGGAGCTGAGATGACCAGATACATGGACCATGGGAGACAGAATAGGAAAAATTACATTTCCACGTGGCGTGGAATTGAGCCTTCATGGTCATTATCCCCTCTGGGACTCCTTGCTTCAGGGTGCAGGATAATGCCAACATTGTTTGGTTTGGAACATTGCTGCAGACTGCTCCTTTATCAGGCCTCCCTCATGTTTTGAAGTCAGCCCTTCATGGTTTTCGTGTGCTATTTCAAAGCATGAGTGTTTTCCCAAGGGTTTTTGTAGAATATAATTCTTATGCAGTTTCTGCTGCAAAGGAAACCGGATTTGGCTTTTTTTTCCTTACTTATTGAGAACCAAAGCATTTTGATGCTACTGGAACAAAATGATACTGCATACAAAGACGTGTGTTTTCATTTTAAAGCAGTGTTTGTTTTCTCTTTGAAAGTTGATCTAAAGTAAGAAGCTATTAGTCATTAGAGCAAGGTTGGCTGATGGAGGGAAAAAAAAGTCCATGTTCTATAGCAATGTGATGCTTCTGCCCTGGAATCTATATGTCACGTGCAACACTGAGGGAGTGGTTTCCTTTTTACTCCTTCAAATCCTGTAATTAATTGTCTTTTTTGCTTGTTTACTTTGATGCTCTTTTTTTTTAGCGTTCTTCTCTCTCTCTCTCTCTCTCTCTCTCTCTCTCTCTCTCTCTCTCTCTCTTTTTCTCTCTCTCTCACCCTCTCTCACCTCTTCCCCTCTCTCCTCTCTTCCTTCCCCCATTGGCATCACCTCTTGACATCCAAGGATGGAAGGCAGGCCAGGTAACATAGCATATTTTTTCCAGCAGATATATGTATAATAATTACCTTGCCTTCCATTCCATATTTCTCCAAAATCTTTCAGTTAATTCTTCTTTTCAGTAATTACTCTTGCCTTACAGTCCTTAGGGATACTTAAGTTATACCTCCTGTCATTTTGCTTCAAATTGTTCTGTTTCTTCCTTCTTCACTGCTTGGTATGTTATCAATCCATATTCTTCAGTCCTTACTTTTTTTTTTTTAAAGATTTCACCTATATAGGTTGGTTCCATCATTGCTGTCTTTTGGAAGCCACAGCTTTTCACTTAAATAAATTAGGACTTGGCAAATCAAAATTATCACAGCCCCCCCTCTCCCGCCCTTTACATCTAAAAATTTGCATTTGCATTGTTTTTATTATTTGTTTTCCATTTCAGAAACCCTGTCTTATTATTCAAGTTTCACTAGCTTTAGTTTGTTTTTGTTTTTCTTTTACAGACAAATGGGGGCATTGCTCCTTATTAAATACCTGATTCAACCAGCTTTTCATGGGTGCTGTCTTTTTTCTTTTTCATAGTGGTCCTTCTCAGCACTGGACACTGTGGTGGTTCACTGTGCCTTTTTTTTTTTCTAAATACAAATACCCCTACATTTTCCAAATGCACACACTAAAAACCTTAAGTCTTCACCCACTCCTTTCTAGTCTCACAGTCCATCTTCTCCCCATTCCTTCTTCTGCTTTGTGTTATGGGAGTCTTTCTACAGCTTTCCTCACCTGTGGAATTCCAAACAGAATAATTGACTTTATAAAAGCCCAGCCATTGTCCAGTGCATGTTATGGTTTCTGGACTTTTTATTCTCACTTCCTCTTTTGCCCTGTTTCCTTTCTCTCTTACTCTTTTCCTTTCCTCTTTTCTCTCCTCTACATCTTTTTTCTTTTTTCAATTTCCTCTTTTTTTCATATATAACAAAGTCAGGTTTTCTGTTCACTCCTCTCCTATATCTCTCCCCTCTTTTCTTCTTCTTGTCCTCTTGCCACTACATTTTTTAGTAAAATAATAGAAACATTATATATTATGCTAGAAGAGACCCTAGAGCTTATATAGTCCGACGTCTCACAGAATCCAGGGCTCCCTTTAGTAATATCTCTTAACAGATGATCATCTGGTCTCTGAAAACAATTCTCATTTGGCAACCCATTCCAACATTTTTTGCCTCTTCTCAGCCAGAAACACTTTCCAGTACAAAGTGAAAGCTAAAGCCCAGTTTTCTCTTCCACAGCTCTTGTCTGTTACATTTTCCTGAGAGAATAAATTTTCAATTTGTCAAAATATCTGGCGATTCTTCTTCCACCATCATCTGAAATGGTTCTAATGGAACCACTGAAATTCATCTTTCTTGAGCGGTGCTTTAATTCTCAGTATACTTCTCTAATATGTACCATATTTTTTCATTGGAATTAGTATCAAGACCTGACTTTTGTTTATTGGACTTCAAACCGCTAATACGGTCTTCCTTTACGTGTCTTATTGTGGGCCATTTGCTGTCGTAAATCCTCATCTCCTTCCAAAGATACAATATCATCTTCTCTCCTCATCCATTATGTGTTACTAGGACAAAATAAGTTATTCCTATGGCATTTCCCAAATGGAAGGCTTCTTGCCAATTCTGCCCTTGAAGGATTTTCTACTGCTACCACTGGGAATAAGAATACTTTGTGTAATGAAGACTGTAGACTTTGCTTGTGGTTGTCAACATGAGACAGTGGTGGCTTAACTTAAATCTCAGATTTCAAATGTAGTATGCTTGGAAGTTCAAATGCTTTTTTGCTTATTCAAGGCCACTGATTACAGAGTATAGTTTGATATTTTTAAGGATCCGTAATCTCATTGGTGGGTAATTCCCTTCTGAGATGTCTATTGCCAGACCCAATTGCCTTTTCATTCTCTGTGATTCTCATTCATGTCTTCCCATAAAGTCTTCATAAAGAATTCAACTCATGTGCTTATAGGCCTTCCTCTGGGTCTTTTTACTATTTGTGGGTAACTTCTATTCTCTCTACTTGAATAGCCTTTTTAGTTTATATATGTGCTTGATATTATATTTCCTGTCACTTGTGAGCATTATTGTTAATAATATACCATAGCTTACTGCCTGCTATGTGTTTTCCATTCCCTTTTGGGCAATCTTCGTTGGATTCTTCTGAGATTATGGTATTCCATGATTTGAAGCTTATAACATCACTAGAAGGAATCAGGCTGAACATTTTCCTTTCTTAAAAAAATTTAAAAAAATAACTTTGATAATAAGTTTGTAAATGTAATGCTAGGATCCATTAATTTGAACTTTCCAGCTAAGTTATTCTTTGTCCTTTAGATGTGAACAGCTTTTATCCACAGGCACAAATAGTGTGTGTGTGTGTGTGTGTGTGTTTGTGAATGAGAGACAGAGAAATATACAGAGAGACAAGGGGAGGTAGAACTCACAATTTTTTTTTTAGAACTTTTAAGTTTTACAAAGTATTTCCTTCATAAGAGCCATTTTACAGATGAGTAAACAGCCTTGGAGAGAAGTTAAATGAATTGCCCGTGATCACATATCTTGTGAGTTTCACATAGCTGGTTTCATTTTTTCTACCACATAGTGGTGTTTCTCAACGTTTGCTACCATGTATGTGTTGTAATGACCCTGAATTTATTTATTCTTATCACCTAGAAGCATAGGCTATATCGAAGAAAGGATGTACCTTAACTCTTTAACAGTTTTAACTTATTTACTAATCTTGCTATCTAAAAAGAAGACAAATGGTTAGTTTGTTCCAACGACTGATGGAGGAAGATATGCCAGAGAAAGAAGGAAGAGCACAGAGAGCAAAAAGAGACAGCTAGGTGGTACAGTGGGCAGAACGCTGGACCTGGAATCAGGAGGACCTAAGTTCAAATGTGGCCTCAGATGCTGGCCAACTGTGTGACCTGGGCAAGTCAGCTCACCTCTGTTTTCTTCAGTTTCCTCATTTGTAAAACCAAGATAATAAGAGCACCGACTTGCCAGGGTTGTTTTGAGGATCAAATGAGGTAATGTTTATAAAGCTCTCGCATAGTGCCTGGCACATAGTTAGGCACTATATAAATACTAGTTAATATTATTACTACTGTTATTTAAAGAGAAGACGGAAAAGAGAAAGAACTTCCAGTTCCACTTAGGCCACCTTCTCCACAAAGCCTTTCCTAATCATTCTCCGTCCTCTATTGCCCCGTGATTCTCCGTATACACATATCCCTTTTCTTTCAGTTAGATGGTTAGCTCCATGAGGGCAGGGGCCGTGTCTCATTTAAATCTGGTTCTTCCCACACTCCCTCAACACTTAGTACAGTGTTCTGCACCTCGTAGGTGGTTACAAAGTGTAAAGTTGAATTGAGGAAGAAAATGGTGATGTTTGGGACATAAGTGTTCTAAGAGGTCATAGGAAACCATACACAAAATGGAAAGGAAATAAAGGGAAAAGAATAGGATGAGAGGGAAGAGGGGAAAAAAGTTTTATTTTCAACTATACCTTTGTACTCTTTAAACCCACCCGAGTAAAGTATGGCGTCATCACTGCCTAATGGGGAGGGTTGGACTCTGAAGAGGCTGCCTCAAAAGAAAGTACTCTGGTTATCTGTCTCAGCCATATCTATAGGTCTGTGACAATGTAAAGGGTGTGTTGATCTATAAGTATTTAAAAATAACTTTTAATTAGAACTTTTTTTCCTTTGAGGGCAGTAGCGAAGGGGGGGTTTTAAAGTAATCAAGGATGCAGCTGTGTTTACCTACCTCTCTGAGATTTCAGCCCAGCCCACTCCATTTGGGGGCAGCCATGGTGGCTATTTTTATGTTGGTCCCTCTTCATGGTGAAACTTTATTCCCAAGTATGGCAGGCACCGGTAGGTCCTTGCTTTTTTTGGTTTAAACCATTATTCTGATTTTGATATTAGATTGCCAGGTGTCCTTAAAAACAGGCCTTACATATTAGTTTCTTCTTCTGGAGGAGAACTCAATGACAACTTTAGAAATACACAATTCGTATCATCTCTTTCAGAAGCGTGAGCAACTTTTTTACTTTGTGTGGGAGGAAAAGGAAAGGCAAGGACAAAGGAGAGAGAATGCTTCCCCAGCTTTAAAAATATCCCAGCGGCTGATTAGATTCCTAGTGGTATGCTTGTCAACTTCAGTGTTTGAAATAGGTGATGGTAATAATAGTAAAACCCTTTATTTGTATCTTGCTTCAAAGTTTTCAAAGCATCTTTGCATACAGTATCTCATTTAAGGATCAGGAATGAAAACAAGGTGATGTGAGGGAAGAAGGGGCACTGCATCTGGCATCAGAAGACCTGGGCTTCAATCCCGTTTCTGTTTTTTTACCAGGTGTATGATCTTTGACAAATACCATGACTTCTCTTGGCCTCACTTTTCTCATCTCAAAAGGGAAGCAGAGAAGAGGATTAAATCATCTTAAGGTCCTTTCAAACTCCAAATCCATGATCCCATGAACAGTAGAGAATGTTACACATGACTTTAGCCATGTGAATGAATAAATTAACTATTTTGAATCATTAAGCTGCTGTCTGTATTAAAAAAAAATAAGGAGGCAGAGGTGCACTGATAATTTTATGGTCTCCTTTGTGGGGCACCTTTTGTTCATCTCTTTGGGTGACTTACTTGAAGAAAAAGATGTAGTCATTACTATAGCAGGAAAAGGCATCCTTTATCCCATTCTGCATGTCATAACCCAGTTAGATAGGAGCATGCTTTATTCAGTACTCCTCGATACCATAAGACCCAATATCAGAATCAGTGAGGAGAGCAGATGCCATTCTTTGAATTGTAACTGAAGCTGGCAGTTTTCATTGAGCTTAAGCTTCTATCAAACTTTAGACTGTAATTACTTAATGTCATAAGGAATATTGAACTGACTGGTTGGAAATTTTAAGCTCTCAATCCCGATAAAAGGTTTAGAATAGACACTGAGAGTAGAAATTTATAGTTTATAGAGATTTAGTGGATCTATTTTTGGTTTCGATTATCAAGGCTCTTTCAACAGGGCTTTTCAACCTAGTAGAGAATGATCCTAACCAGATTTCTTTGGAATCATGGACTTAAAAAGGGAAAGGACCTCAGAAAACATCTAGTCTAACCTCCTCATTTTTAAAGATGTAGAAACCAAGGTGCAAGGAGGTTAAGTGACTTGTATAAGATCGTATAGATGAAATTGAATTAATACTGGGTTGCTGAATTGATTAATCTATTCTTCAAATGGTCTGGTGATTATTTCTGGGTCCCACTCAGCAGTTTATCCAGCCTCTGTTACTTCTTATCCTGTGGATTCCATCTATATTGATATCAGTCAGACAGACCAAAAAGAAACATAGTTTTTTAATACTATAGATCTAAAATTGAAAGGACTTGATGAATGAAGGAATGAAGCATTCATTAATTGCTTAGTGTCTGCAAAATATTGTGTGAAGCGCAACCTATACAGACAGAAAAGGAAGGTAATCCCTGTTCTCAAGCAGTTCACATTCTAATGAAGGAAAGATTGAAAGGTCCCATGAAGGGCAAAGCAATGTTAATGCTTCTTTCTTAATGTCATGCTTACTGATAAAATCCTATCAGTTTCTGAGGTTATATTCTCTTATTCCAACTCCTCCTTTCCCTCACTGTCTAAGAAGCTTTCTAGGATTTTTCCATTGGTATATTCCCTTGCATATCTACCATGTAGTATGTCTCTTTACAAATAGAGGCATACACTGCCTCTCATCCTTACTTGGTTTCACAGAAATACATACTGGCCAGAATGGCATTAAATGGAATCATTATAATCAGAAGAAATGTCTGAAAGGTATTACGACAGGATTTCTGCAGAATTTTAGTTTAATATGTTTGATTATACTATAGTAAGGATGTAAGGAAACCATCTTGGCTGGGGAAGATTCATGTGAGGTCATGGGAGATGCCTTTGGTAGGATCTGTATTGGACTTTCTGCCACATAGCCACCAGTTTGACACCAGAAGGAGGGGCAAGTCAACTGGTTGCATTTCACCTTTATCATCTCTTATGTGGAGATAGCTCATTAGTGTGATCTTGAAGGTACTCAAATAAGACACTTCCCAAAGTTCTCACTAGATAGAGAACTGAACCTGGAGTCAGGAAGGCCAGGGTTTGAATTTCGCTTCAGACACTAGTTGTTTAACCCTGAGCAAGTCACGTATCCTTTTTTTCAGCCTCACCTTCCTTATCTGTAAAATAGGGATGGTGATAACTGTAGTATTCATGGAGTAGTCCTAAGGATCAAATAAGATAATATATGGTAACGTACTTTGCAAATTTTAAAGTGTTATGTAAATGTCTATTACTGTTGTTATTATAATATGCTTTTTTTTAAAAAAAAAAAAAGCATGAAAAGTCGTATGCAGGAAAACAATTAAGAAAAAAATTCAAGCCACTGGTAGCCAAAGGAAGATAGGGCGGTGAGTGGTCATTTCTGCCTTGGCTCATTTTTTCCCATTTCCACTGGGTTCGGGAGCTTTAGTGAGAAGGATTGGTAGGGCAAGTATTTTTTCAGTCACATTTGATTCTGCCACACACAAATTTTGTAAAATACACTCTGCTTCCTACTACCCTAGCCTTTTATAGTTCCTTAAGTCATTGGGAAGTATACATGCCAAAGAATGACAAGATTTGGGCACAGTGGGGTGTTGACGCACATCTACCACCTCCACCCTACCCTCTCCCACTGATAGTGAGCCCCTTCCAGATACCCTGCTGGGCTTAGTTTTCCGCCTCTTCTTTATTGAATTGGAGGGAGTGTGCATCTGTTTGCCCAATCTGCTTGGAAATGTCACAATTTCTCTGTCTCTTTTCGCATGAAAATGTGTAGAGTATGGTGGATATTTGTACCATTTTAAAAAATAAACTTTCTCCTGGTGTCTACCAAGGTCATCTATAGTTTGGTGCTATCAGGGGAAGGTAGATTCCTAAATTTTGTACATTTGCTCTAGTTATGAGCAAAGCAGAACTGAAGTAACTCAAAAGAAACTTGAGATGCACAAATTTAGAGAATCCACCCCAAATGTTCACATGGACTATTTGTGCCTGACCTGTGGCAGAGCATTCTGAGCTTGTATTGGTCTGATCAGCCACAGTTGGGCACATTGTAACTTGACTCTAATATAGTGATGTCATTTTGGTCCTCTTTGAGATTAAAGGACAACAACCAACCAATCAACATTTGCCCTATTCCCCTTTATTTTCCCTTAGGAATTGTGTCAGGTTTCATCCTCTGTGAATCACTGCCCTTAACAATTGATCGTGTGTCCAGCATCAGATTTGCATTCTCTGTTTTTAATCTCTTCACAATCTCAAATTTCTCAAATACTAAGTGTACTTAAGTAAACATTCTATCAACCAGGAAAACCATGCTGAGCTGGATTGTGTACAAATGCACATTTTTGGTAGCCCATTTGCATTCAGTCCCTCCTTGGTATGAGACAGACACCTGTGAATCTCCTTTTCCTTTTGGCATGTTGGGGGACTAAAGGAAGCATTGACTTTTATTTATTTGTCAGAGCTGCATAGACACAACTGGTTCTATGATTAAGGTCTAATGGGCTTCTTGGGAAAATAGTCTTTGGGCAGATAGGGTAGAAAAAGACTATAGCCATACCTCGGAGATATCACAGGTTTGGTTCCTGACTACCACAATAAAGCAAGTCATGTGAATTTTTCAGTTTCCCAGTGCATATAAAAGTTATATTTAGATTATGCTGTTGTCTATTAAATATGCAATATTATTATGTCTTAAAAATGTGCATACGTTAATTAAAAATACTTTATTGCTAAAAGAAAAAATGCTCATCATCAGTTGAACCTTCAGCCAATGGTAATCTTTTTTGCTGGTGGAGGGTCTGGCCTAGATGTCGATGACTGTTGACTGATCAGGGTGGTTGGAGCTTAAGGTTGGAGCGGCTGTGGCAATTTCTTAAAATAAGACAACAATGAAATTTGCCCCATCAATTGACTCTTCCTTTCCCTTGAACACTTTTAGAAGCCTTCATAGGGTTATTAATTGGCCAAATGTCAATACTGTTGGGTCTCAGGGAATAGGGAGGCCTGAGGAGAGGGAGAGAGGTGGGGAAGGTGGTCAACGGAGCAGTCAGAACATTTATCGATTGAGTTCACTGCTGTATGTGGGTTCAGTTTGTGGTGCCTCCAATACAATAGTAACATGAAACATCATTGATCTCAGATCCCCATAACAGATATAAATGAAGAAGTTTGAAATGTTGTGAGAATTACCAAAATGTGACGCAGAGACATGAAGCGAGCACATGCCGTTGGAATAGATAGATTTGCCTGACTCGGGGTTACTACAAACCTTCGATTTCAATAAAAAAAAAATGCAGTATCTGTGAAGGGTGGTAAAGCAAAACACAATGAAACAAGGTATGCCTGTATTGTTCAGTCAGAGTAAGTACTGTGAGATTACAAACACACGTGACAACCTGGACAAAAGGGCTGAGAGTTGGTTGTCCAAGGACCCAGGAGCCATAGTGAAACAGTGAAGAGCAGTGGGAGATATTTGCCTTTAGAATCAAGAAACCTAGGAATGAGCCGAGTTCTGATACCCATTAGCTGTATGACTTTGGGGAAACCCTTCAGCATATCTGAACCTCAATTTCTCATCTTTAAAATGGGGCTAATAATGTTTGCATTAAATGGTTGTTGTGAAGAGAGTTTTTTTCCTCATAAATTCTGCCATACGTGTCATTTATTATTGTGTTAATTGTAAAGGGATGCACAATATAGTCATCCCCTCCACATCATGACTTTCCCCATCACAGTTTCAATTTATCAGGGGTCTGCATAAGAAATTAAATGGGAATTTGGGGAGTTTATCAGAAGCCAGCAGATGATACAGAACCTATGACTAAATACTTTACCTATATTTTGCAGAAAAGTACTGTAAACACCGGGTAAAAGAAAAAGAAAAAGTTCAGACTTCTTCTCTGGTACGAAGGGAGGGCCAAGAATTTTTATGTGGATTTTCCGGATCTTGGGGTGCCATGCCCCTAACCCCCAATGTGGAAGGTTTTGATGTCAGAGAATCAATTCAGTGTAATGATCTTTATCATGCAGCTCATAATAAAGTGTCTCTGCCCCATGACTATAAACCCCCTCCCAATATAGAAGAACTGGTGGGGTTTTTTTAATTGTTTTAAATCCTTCTTTTACATATTCACAAAACAACTGCTCCCAAGCCATTGTACTGTTGTTCTCTTTGCCGAATATGGAGACTAGGGAATAGTGGAGAGATGAGAGATGCCTAGAGGAAAAAGATTGATTTCTGAAAAGGCTTGAATCCAGGTCAACAGGTCTCTGATATTCGCAGGAATAAAAATAGACCTGCTGTTCTTATCAGTCTACAAGCAGCCAGTTTATCTGAAAGGTCAGAGAGAGAGGTTTTCAGCATCAAGCTGCACTAGGCAAGGATGAAAAGCACCTAAGCAGTACAGGGCAGGAGGTGGATGAGATTCATCTTTAATACAATTCAGAGAAGGGCTCTATGTCTCTCCTAGGCAACCACTGTCGGGAGGAACCTTTCCAGAAAGTATGTGCAATCTGCATGCTGGCTTCAGATCCTGAGCTCTGCTACTCTGCCCTGGCCTTAGAGATTAGGCTGCCCATTAAAATTACTCTCTTTACACCTACAAGGGAGGAAAACAAGTCTGGAAACACTTGAAAGCATTTAGCTTGTTTTCATTTTGTTCAGGCGATTCCTTAGCTCAGGTATTTAGAAAACATCCTTTATAATTACCTTCCGGAGCATCTATTACTTTGTCATCTTCAGAGTTAAATACTTTGTGAGTGAGCAAAGGCCACCCAAACAAGAATTTTGCAAGATTCCATTGAAAGGGGGAAGGTGTGAAGGCAATAGATGCCTCTTTTTCCGTGGGGAAACAGCAAACTCCTGATTTCTAATGCAGTAACTTCTTGTTGCCAAGCCCCTGGATCAGCACAAGGGTTCTTAACCTAGGGTCTACGGAGAGATTTCAAGTGGAGGACCATGAACTTCAAGCGAAATTTTTTAAACATCTTTATTTTCACTAAATTCTAACAGAAATTTACCATTTCCTTTGATTATGAATGTACCTACCTCAGTTTCCTTTCCTGAAAATGGGGAGAATAATACCAGAGTTAATTATATCACTCTATTGTTTTCAGTAAAATGGTTTGGAAATTATAAAGCATTGTGTAAATGGAAGGCATTAGATATAGCCATTACTCCATGTACTGTAGGTGTGATGGTGTAGTGTAGCAGAATGCAAAGCCTTAAAGATTTGGCAGCAGAAGACTGGGGTTTGAATCCCTGTGTTGCTGTTTACTACCTAAGTGACCTTGAGCAAATCACTTAACCTAAGTTCCCTCATCTGTAAAATGAGTTTGGCTCAGAGATTCCCAATCTCTATCCGAGGCTCCTTTGATAATACTCATCAGCGCTCATTAGCTTAATTGGACCGTGTAACAAGAGACAAAACACCTACATAGAAATTCAACTCCACACGCACATATTCTGTAGAGCCATTCAAGAAAATGTTTCCTCTGATGCCATGTTTTGGGGGAGCTGTGGGATAGAATGTTTTGGATATTTAGTTCAAGTAACCAAGTAATAAGTGCTTGCCCCTTATTTTTCCTTTGTGTTATCAATTGTCTGGAATAATGCATATATCACAGCTTACCATGAGGAGTTGTTTTGTTTGATTTCTCATGGACCCAGACAGAGTTGTTTTCCATAATTTTGCACCTAATTAACATGTTCTTGCATTTGCAAAATGGCACAAGATTAAGTGTTACAGTTTTGATCGGCAGTCCTCAGTTGTCTGTCCTCTACAGAGCTTAGAGTCCTGGAAACAATGATTACAAAAAAGCCTAAATTGGCAAAGAAAATTCCCTAACATCATTTGCAAGTGGCAGCTTTAGATTAAAAGCAAACAAAAACACCAGGGGAAGTTGGAATTTCAGAAACAGGAATATTCAAAAATACAATGATTTCAGCCAAGTGAAAGTTTGCATCAGTCTTTTTTAGCTCTTCACTCAGCTCTCTTGAGGTAGGCATATCTTTAAAATATATGCAAAATATGTTTGGCATTACATGGAACCATAGACAGAAAAAAGACATAGAAATGTAGTGTGTTATGTGCACAGAAATTCAAAGAAAATATCTTTTCCCATTCATTCTTTGTACCTGGAAGTTTTCCCTAGCTTTTTCTGCTTCACTACTAAAAAGATTATCTATTCATTGCAAATTGATAAAATGTATATTAGGTGCATACTAGGTGTAGATATTGTGAACTTGTCAGTGTGAACATTTCTTACCTTAGTATATATCACAGCACATCCACAGCCTTGTTAACCTGCTGGATTCTTATCTGTGTCTTTAAAATAATGCTGCTAAACTCGATGGCATGTAAGGTCCATTCTAATTCTGGGCTTTTTTGCCTGTCCCCCTTTTGTTGAACATCTTGTGTTTTAGAAAGAGCAAACTGGGGATAATAATACCAGGGTTAATTATATCACACAATTATTTTAAGTAAGATGGTTTGGAAATCATAAAGCACCGTGTCAACGTAAGGTATTAGATGTAGCCATTACTCTGTGTACTCTAGGGGAGACAGTGTGGCCAATTGGAAAGATTATTGGATTTGGCAGCAAAAGCCCTGGGTTTGAATCCTTTTGCACATAAAGAGCAGAACTGTCTTTCCTCCCTGGCATCAGAACTTGTGGACTTAGACTCATTGGCCAAAATATGGAACTGACATAGCACATATAGAAATTTACTTGACTAAGTTCCAAAATATTTAATCCCATTCAATTTAAGCATATACTTAAACCAAAGGAGAAAATCAAAAGACTTCTGCATAGCGCGAGTTTAGATATAAATCTTATTTTTTACTTGTAGTGAACTCATAGCAAGTGTTTGCTCAAATAGGACAACTATCCTAAGCATATATGGAAGTTGGCAGTTTTCCCCTCTGACCTATTCCTGGATGGATAAGTAATGTGTGTCTACCAGGAAAAGGTTATCATTTCCAAGTCTAATAAGACATCCTAGTAGGAAGCAGTCTTACTTCCTAGGGAGAATCAGGCTGACTAACTAACCTTTGGTCACTTTAAAGAAAAAGTCACATGCCCCCCAAATCTAATGCATACTGAGAGGAATAATATTAAATGGAAATTAATGAGTTATAAATTTCTTGCAGTATATTTTTTGAGGTTCTTTTTAGATAAATGACAGATTTAACCTTTTCTTTTTTCTAGAAAAAGGATTTCTTTTCATTCAGAGATACTGTCTGTCATCTGCAATTCATATTTTCCTCTATATTATTGTCCCCCTTCTTAGATTTCTTTATAGCTTTTACTCTGGTTCCAGCTGATTCCTTTTATGCTTTTCTGATTTTTTTCTCTCCCAACCTAAAGTTTTCCAGGCTTTCTTTAGATAATTTCCTGTGAACCTTAACCTGAAAATCACTTTCATCGTTATATTGTTTTTCACCTATTTACTTAGAATTTTGTGTGATTACAGGACAGAAATCTCTCTCTAAGCTAAATAATCCTCTGAGCTTGCTATTTGTGAAATGTATAGGATACTTCAATAGGCCTGTGCTTGATGTGTCCTATACCATATTGAAGAGATTGGCATTTGTTAGTCAATTTCTTAAGGACAGCTAGGTGGTGCGGTGGATAGGCCTGGAGTCAGGAAGACCTGAGTTTGAATGTGATCTCAGATACTTAGTAGCTGTGTGGCCCTGGGCAAGTCACTTAACCCTGTTTGCCTCAGTTTCCTCATCTGTAAAATGAGCTGGAGAAGGAAATGGCAAAACATTCCAGTACCTTTGACAAGAAAACCTCCAATGGGGTCATAAAAAGTCAGAAACAACTGAACAACAAGAACCTGTTTCTTGGGAGTCTTATACACAGTCACTTTTCTATTTTGAAGCAAATAATCTAGG